>NW_025776569.1:0-139830 GCF_021130785.1 Homalodisca vitripennis
GCAGCTACATTTTATACCTGTAAAACACAAGTTTTTGGAATCCTGTGTGCATTTTTTGGTTTTGTTTTTACGAGACTTTGTCTTAAAGAGCTGTTGTCTGGTTTTAAACGCGGTTCTAATGTTGTAATCTTTCTACCCTACTCTTCTAATTTTCTCGATAATCCCGGCACACCCCCTAAGGGGATTGACATAAACGCAAATTTATCACATATTCCTGTTTTTCTGACTCAGGATATGATTCTTCTGGTTCGTTTTGCCACTTTATTAATTACTAATTGAGGGTTATCCATTGCTTCTGGAGATCCGATTTTCATTTTTCTTAAATTCTTCTTTTTAGTCCAATCATCTTATCTTTGAGCATCAAGCTCTTTGCTCTATCAAACAACGAGTTAGAGCTACTCCTTCTTTGACAGATTTTTGGTGGTTGGATTGATTTAATTTAAATATTTTTTCCTGTGTGATTGTTATCTTTCGAAAATAAATACAGGTTTGTCCTTAAGGAACATCCCTATCTCTTAATACACACACATCCAAAAAAGGAAGCTTGTTTTGGGACTTCCACTTCCCATTGTGAGGCGGATGGAAGGAGAAATACTATTAATGTGATTCAAAAAATTATTTAATTCAATGTCTCCATGAGAAAAAATAACAAAGGTATCATCCACATACCTCCACCAAATCTTCGGTTTGAACTGAGCTGAAGCCAAAGCTTTTCGCTCGAATTCCTCCATAAAAATATTGGCGAAAATAGGAGACAGTGGAGAAACCCATTTGCCATCCCCTCATCTTGACGGTTAATTTTACCCTCTAACTCAAAATAATTGCATTGAGTGCATAGTTCTAACAGTTCCATAATTACTGGCACGGGAAGTTTAGTTCTATCCTTTAATGTTTGGTCTTCTTTGAGACGTGATTTTAATAATTCCGAGAGTTTCTGGAACTGGTACATTTGTAAATAGACTTTCGACATCAAAACTTACCAGTTTGTCAGTTTCAGTCAACTTTAGGGATTTTGACTTCTCTACGATAAATCCCTGGAATTTTTGATGAAAGAGTCAGTTTTTCCTACCAATGGCGTTAAGATGTCCAAGAGGACTTTAGACAATTCCCTGCAAGGTGAATCACGAGAACTAATGATGGGCCGAAGAGGGATGGTAGGTTTGTGGATTTTGGGGAAGGCTATACATATGGGGGATTTTTGAGTGGTGAGGAGGTTAATTTAGATCTAAATTTATCTGAATAAAAAAATTCTTTATGTTTTCTTAAAGGTGTTTGCTACTTTGCGTTCAAATGAATCAGTCGGGTGGTCTTTATTTATAAACTGTATATTTGCCAGTATTTAAAGTTTCCGCAATCTTTTTCTTTATACGCTACTGAGTCAAGTACCACAGTAGCGTTGCCTTTGTCGGCAGGTAAGAATTTTGACCGTGTCCGTCTTTCCCAAGGATCGACCTGGCCTTTTTCTCCTCTATTGTCATAATTGGGTTTTGTGGGAGGAATTTTTCTGAGTAAAAGACTGGCCTCACAACGAAAACCGGTCACCCTGTTCCTCAGGTAACTGTGAAACAGCCCGACTCGATTCCAGTTACGAAATCAAGTGCCTTTACCGATTTTTGTGCCACAGAAAAGTTTAAACCCTTGGGATAAGACTGATATTTCCGCTTCATTCAGGATTTTTGAAGAGAGGTTGATTAAATTTTTATTATTTGCATCCGTTATTCACGTTGCCATCCTTAGGCAAATCACATTTTTTAGGCCTAATTTTTTCCAGTTTGGAGATTTTCTTTTTCTTATCTGTTTCAGAACACTTTTATACATCTATTTTGGATGCTTTCGAGAATGTTGTTGAATTCTGTACCGATCAGTGTTTTTTAATTTCAGTTTTTTTACACTCAATTACTATTTTGGAGGAGGTATCTTTCACGATGATGATATGCAATTCTTTCTTTAAGTAAAGATTTAGAAGCAGAAGACAAAATTTTACTGGCTTTCCTACTATGAAAAGGAGTTTTTAGAGTTAACCCTATAGGCATAAGGTCTTCAACCTTAACATTTATGCAAGAAAGTTAAATGATTAATGTGTTTAGTTAATTTAAGATGCAAGCTCTCAAGGTCTTTGATTTGTTTTACTGGTTCCGGGTTCCGTACCGAGAATCAACTTCTTTATTTAAAGGTTATTTTTGGACGATGGAAGGATTGTGAAGGAAACAGGATTTTTCCGGAAATTTGCCATCGTTCAGTGAAACAAGAAAACAGTAACACTACGTTTCGAGATCTGCAATCTGATCTCTTCTTCAGGTAAAGAACTAACCTAATACATAATTACAAACTAGTTTAAAATAAACCATAATTTTAACCTAGTTTGTAATTATGTATTAGGTTAGTTCTTTACCTGAAGAAGAGATCAGATTGCAGATCTCGAAACGTAGTGTTACTGTTTTCTTGTTTCACTGAACGATGGCAAATGTCCGGAAAAATCCTGTTTCCTTCATAGTTAAACGTTAATAATCCACGTTATGGATATAAAATATTATTATACTTACTCAGCGCCAAATTTTACAATACCACATATTTCTACGTCACGTAACATAACATATTCCACTCTACGTCACGTAGCCGATTTCGCAAATGTGGCTCCAAAATTCGATATATTGGAATAAAATTGCTCAGCCCCTCAAGTGATGGTCTTCTCTACAGCTTAGTCAACTATAAAAACTCCACAGTGGAAGTTGTTACCTTAAAGATTTAGGGCATTGATATCAGGAAATGCGGAGTGTCCTGGTGTTGCAACAACCCTCCCAGCTATTATCTTGCACTTAACCCTACCCACACTTACCCTACAACCATAAAATCAGATCAGGATAATGCTACTACGAAATGCACTATTCACTATGAATTAATTATAAACTCCTTTATAATTTATCACAGTTACCGCATCATAATATTTAGCGTGTAGTAGTTTTACTACCTAAATATTTTGAATATTCCTTTCTGTTCAACAGTTTAAATTCATATATCTGTACATTTAATGAAACAATATCAGCATATTTGTTTCGTATGGACACTATTTTTCAGATCAGTAGAATATGTCAGTTGACTATGATATGTGTATGTTACTGTACGTACAACTATGTCTCTATATTGTTACGTACCCTAGACCCTTAAGTGTTAAGTCATAAATAAGTTAATGTTTTCTACAGATGTCTAATATGCTTTTTAAACTTTAAATATAAACAAATTCTAATTTAATGGCTTACAAACACCCCCACCTGAGAATGAAAATTATAGCTTCTTCACTGCGCCGTAAATATTTTACAGGATCTATATAGTTGTAAAGTATACAAAGTTAACTGTCCTATAACGATTGCCAGTTATGATGAAATGAAATTTTTTATATTACTACGCTAATTAAGTGTAAGTTTAATTACATCTAAGTATCTAATCTGCACTACATTACAAACAGGTTCAGAACTTTTTAAGTACAAGTTAATAATGTTATTACTAATTTTTCATTAAATTTAAAATAATTTTAAAAAGCAAAGTTTCTTAAGAAACATACTTTTCATAATAATAATTATTCTAGTATAGTTAGCAAACTTCTGGATATATCTAAACGCATTAAAATAGAAAAAACTGTTCTTTTACATGCTTGTAAGGTTTGCTTTTCAAAGGAAAATTCTAAATATTTTGAAATTGAAGAAATATGAGGTTTGTTAACCTATTATTCCGCATCCAGACCAGACAAGAAAAGTCACTAATTACCAAAAGAATTTTCCTTAACCAAACGTTTAGAGAGTTTAGATAAGAAGAAATTTTTTATTCCTTGGTGAATTTTATTTAAGAATCTGGACACCTATAAATAATTTTAAAAAATTCCTAGGGCAATATATAAGACAAAACTAAAACTGAATAAAATTATTTCAATTGAAAAAAAATTTTTTTGTGCATATTATGGTAATGTAACATTTGTACTTATAGAAAATACTGAAAATATTATAAAGTTCTTTACTTTATAAAATACTTAAAGAGACTAATTTTCTACTAAAGTGGTTACAATTTATTTTAAGTTCCTTAAATTACAAAAAAACTTTACGTTATTTACTATTATTAACGTATATAATAAACAAAATATTAAGTAGAATTGTTACTGATATATATAATATATTTATATATAAATATAAATGCATTTATTAACCCTTATTTATTGTCTTAACTTATATTGTAAGTGTAAAGTGGACGAAACTCCTCATGATTTAGAGTTACAAGAATAACAAAACTTATAGAGATAAAGCAAAATGACACATGAATAAAACATTTACAACATCAGAAAGTGTTTTGCTTTGTAGCTTCTTTGAACTACATAAATATATATGAGGAGCAGTCTTACATCTTATTTCACTACCAAATGCCGGAAGGAAAACATGAGATGGGAGTAGTAATGCAAATTCATACGATATCACCTATTCCCAAACATATAGTACATATGCGATTGAGAAAATAGTATTGAATAGAGCATATTTTTCCCTTTTCTACAAATCTTGGCATACGAATTAATGATTTATGTCTTCATTATTTTCTAGGCTTCCTTGTTTCTGACACTTTTCGTAATATTTACAGCCTCACAATTCCGTTGTAGAGGCAAATTCTTGAGGTTTTGTCAGGAAAAAATAAAGTTTCATAAATAGAAAAACCCGTTGAAAGTATATGACTCAGTATTTTATTCATAAATCATATAATAAATCAAATTTTATAGTTATTAGTGTATACATTAATGATCTATTATTAATAGAAATAAGATGTACGGCATGAAATACACATTGTAATCATTGGTTTACAATCCCGCCTGTGATGTAGCAGCATTATAAGTTTTAATTTGTTGTTCCAGCATCACCATAATAATCAGTCATCACTGGTCCATCATTATAAAAGAACAATCCAAAAATTTCAATTCATTAAGTATACCAGGTTTCTCTTGATCCACGGTGCATATTTCTGGGCAAATCAAGGACACATAATGCTTACATACCCTAAAGTGGGCGTTTTCCAACCACTCTAATGATTTATATTGATGCATCGATGACAATACGTTTAAAAGGGGACAAATCCGTAGGTTCGTGGAAATAAAAAACATTAGCACTGAAAACTATTCCAGGTTTATTGTTTGCATTAAGGCTATCACAGATTATCATTGGCCTAAAAAGTAACTTGGATTAACTTTTGAATACTTAATATTGGATAAATAATAAGAATTCAATTTATGCTATAGAAAATATGAAATAATAAATACTTGCTTATCCATGTACCTTTCATACGGCATATGCAGACATGAGCAAGTTATCTATAAAAGTAAGCTAAACTAGTAAATGTTACAATAATGTTTACGTATGGGAGATATGGAACATTGGTATGTATACACGCCACAGGTAAAGTTTTTAATTTGTTTTTATGTCGCATTTTTCAATTATTACAAAATCTACAAGTAGTTAATATTCTGTCAGGGTGGATACATAATATTAGTTGATTTTATTGGGTACTTGCTATTATAACCCATTTCTAAAATAAACTGCCAGCTAGAATATACATTTATTATTTTAAGAAAGTTAAAATAAAGATGTTAGATTTTTGTATTCATGGTGTGTATTTTGTTATAGTATGTTGTGTCCTGATCACAAACAATATATATTTACGTAAGTTATAACATCTTAAAAAATGTTTACCAAAAATTGTTTTAAGATACTTATATATTACATTTATATTGATGAATTGTTCCTGCCAAAGTTACGTAGGAAGAAACATAATTTAATACTTTCTTACAAATCACTATTACGGCTTTTTTTACAAATTAGTAATATTTTAAGCCCATTTATTTCTATTAGGATTTATATTTACAATAAATAAGTAGAAAATAGTTTATACAAGAATGCTTATTTCGATATCTTTTCAAATACTAAGATTAGTTCAAGATTTCAAATTACAAATAAATATATTTAAAAATGTTTATTTTTTACTTTAGTTCAAACACATCCAGGGAGAACTTCGCTCTTCGACGTCCAAGATATTTTATAAAAGTTTTATATTTTGAAGCACATATATATATATATATATATATATATATATATATATATATATGAGTTAGGTATGTATTTAATACAGTTTCCAATAACCTAATAATAAATACATAAAATAATATTTTAAGTACTTTTATTAATTTGTATGTAATTGTAAAATTTTATCTTTATTTTGAAATACTCATCCATAAGATTTACCAGGAACAAACAATAAATGCTTCTGGAGGACTTATCTACGACTCATTTTATCTTATTTTAGTGGATAACATCCTAATATAAGAATAATTTAATATCATTTGGTACTTTCTACTTCCGCAATCGAATTGAAATATTTAAAAATGGATAAGGTTACTTTCTGCATACAAAACTTTAGTTGAAGATAAAAATTAATTATATAAGATAAGGTTGTGTAGAAAATTATCTAATGATATAAACCTATTTACAGTTATAACAAAATATGATCTTAAATATCTTGAATAAAAACCTAATATACACTCACCGAGTATCTACAGACAGAAGCCACGGGCAATGTTTGTCTTGTGTTATTGTTGTTCTACCACAGACACTGTTCAAACACTGCAGAACAAACAACCAGTTAATACTGTGACCTAGGTGACTGACAGTTTTATACAACCTTGGATGTAGCGCTTATCATTTAAACATGGACTTACTTATAATAATTCAAAAATTTTAAGTAACAGCTTGACTCCCGTGAAAATTCCGAAACATAAGTTCTTATGGTAACAAGCTGAACGGATGTGTTATAAACAATTTGGTAATAAACCTACAAAAAAGATAATATTTTTTTCAATGTCATTGTTTAACAAAAAGGGAAAGATTAGCATTATAACGCTTGTTCCACGTTTCTAGCCCTTTATAGCTAACATAAATCTGTACTTATCAAACTATTAGACAACAGCCAGAACAATGTGAGCCTAAAATTAATGTCATTAACATAGTAAGGTTCAATGATAAGATGGTGTTACTCCTCACCATATGTCGCGTAACAGGAAGTTCTAAGGTTGCATATACAATTTCCAATCTATATAGCTTCTTTCATTCTCAAGATTCCTGCGGTCAGACACACAGACATAAAATAATATATATGTATTTTTTTATCCCTCCAGCACATAAAAGAAAAATTGTGTCAGTGTTCAACAACATATAGGCACATTCCATAGTTGCTCATATTTCAAGTTTCTACAGTAACAATTAAATACTTCGGAAGATATTTTGCCACATTATACATTTAATTTTTTTTTCAGTACGTTAAATTCTATAGTAGTGTCCAATAACAAACATTTCTGCAAGAGTACGCTGAAGTCAAATATTGTGTTCGATTTTTAGTATTACTAAAATCCACTTTAGTTTTTTTTATATGTTACCAAAAGTGATGTTCATTAAAATGTAATACAATTGTAACACAATATATTTGCAAATTTATTCAATCTACGACATTATAGTTTTTCATCATTGTTACCCTTAACACTAATTTAAAAATATTCCCTGACATATGGAACAATCGATACCATACAGCTCTTACTAGGACATGTAAAACGAACCTAAAAAAAGTAAAAACATTTTTAATTTATTTTTATTCCAATTCCTGAATATTTATGTTTTCTGTCTATGTTTTGCACGTTTACATGAATAAAAAATCGTTTTTTATATGTGGAATACTTATACAAAGCGGCATACAGTCCACACAAGATGAATGATTTGAAGCTTGTTCCTAATATTCTTTCTTTACTTTTGATAAGATTTATACAGGTCTTACGTAGATCTACCACTCTTCATTATATATAAGCTTATTATTTATTTACATTATTGTCGTGAGCAAAACATTATCACTCAAAGGGCGGGAAACTCTCACTTCTGTCGGTCTCTGAGTTATTCGTCTTTTTATCTCGAAAAAGAACTGACCTATACTATAAATTTTGCATTAAGCTAAATTTGTTTAATATCGACAATGACTTAGAGAACAGTACAATGCAGATATTCACGGTTTTAGAGCGTTGCTAGACCAGAACACATAATGTGGCAATCAATGTAAGTTACAAATAGCCAAAGAAAAATGCAATCATTTGAATGAGTTTCAGGTAACCCATACTTTTGTTTCTTTAAAGTTAGTATTATTTACAGTGATCATATAATATTAAGAAACTTATAAAATACAACAAGCCATGGTTAGGTAGTAAGTTGCAGCTGTGCAATAAAAAAGTAAATTTTAATTTTCTAATATTTTCAACACATACACGTGATCGCCAACTTGTAATTGGTTCGTAGCGAACCGTGTTAGAAGTCGAGTACGGCAAACTCTACAAGTGTCTATGTCTCCCCCTTACAGATGTTATCGGACTTGGCATGTCGCAAAGTGAAAACTTGGCATGTTCTACGTCAGTTAGTGTCTGCTCGTATTGTGTCGCTGGGCGACGTTCAATTCATGGGGTGAAGTATTCTATATATTACTTAAATAATATTTTAGTAAAACATTCAAGTAATTCATTGGTACTTGAAAAACTTTATCTTTTGAAAGATGAGTAGTATATTACTTAAACATATGAAGTTAGAAGAAATATACAGCATGAAAAGAACTACTGATTTAAATTTAGAAACCTTCATATCATGAGAAGACACCTATACTGCTTATGTAACCGATTCAACGTTAACAGTTGCAAGTTTTTCTAACTGGTTAGTAATGATTAACATAAGTATAGAAAACTTATTGAAGCTGTTGTGTACCGTAAATTAGTTAATTAAATTTAATACAATGTAAATTTCGCAACCTAATCAGCCAGTATAATATAATATTATTTTACATCCAATGTTCCGGAACTAAATTATTGGGCGGAGTAACTACCTAATTGGCACGCGTATGAATTTTTTCTTCTAACCCTTTGTAGCAGCCCAACTACGTAACCGATCAGACCTCGCGCGCTTTGTCCGTAAGTAAAATTTATCTTTTCGTATTATTAAATTAGCCCTTTGATGCCAAACGTATTAAATAAATGTAACGTAAAGTAAAGATGTGAATAGTAAAGTAACTTACCCTTGAAGATCTTTTATTTGCTTGATTGAGATAGATAAAGGTTGTGGCGTCGTCCTTATGGCGACGAGCACGTTGTTTATAAATAGTAATTAGTATCATTAAATGGCTAATACCGTCGCGAATTTGTTTTAGGCGAGTTTACGTAGCTCATGTATCTTACGTGTTGTTTGAATAGATGGCTACCACTTCTCAACTTCTACTCCTCTTCTAGAAATAACCGTTCTTAGACTACAGAGTTGTGAGTCTACCTATTGTGAAGGGAAGTGAAATATTTTTGTTTTGTAAAGTAAAACGTCGTACGCATAATTCAATAGAACATTGGATATTTTAGGCCCACCTAGAAGATATACTCTTTAGTTATTAAATTCTAATTGGCAGCAACGTGGCAGTACATAACTTTTCCTTTACCATCTAAAAGTGGTGCTTTTAAGTTTTCGTAATTAAACTGAACTTATAAGTACACTTTGTATTTCTAGTATTTATTACTACGACCTCAGAAGTCACCACCCCCATGTGTTATCGTCATACGGTACACAATTTTTATTGCGCAATCTGCTATTGATGTGCCTACTCTGCCATCAACTGGGTGAAACTGAGTGAAAACGCCACAATGCCTGCCATTAAAATAGAATATTTGTCTAAAGATGAGTTGGTATTTGAACTGATATCTAGAGGTATTAAATTAAATAGTGACAGTACAGTAAATGAACTCAGAAAGTCCTTAAGACAGTGTTTGAGAAACAATATTTTACCTACTGCTAGTAGCCTATTAAAAAATAGACCACAATCAGGAAGTAAAACTTCTCAGTGAAAAAGTGATATTATTAGAACATGGGTGCAGTGAATTGAACAGTGCTAGTTCACCTTTAGAAATCACCAAATTCCAAGAAAAGTGTAAACATTTAATAAACCGTTTATTTTTAGACAACCAGCTAGAACTAAGTTCTGTACATAGTGAAACTTTATCAGCATTAAAGTGTAGGCTAGTAAATGTTGAACAACAGTTAGCTAAAAACTTGCTACCTACAGTGAACGTAGAACAGCTTAAAGTGTTAGAAGCCAATTTAAATGAATCATTAGAACAAGATGAGACTATGGAACAGGCAGTGAAAGAACAAATAGGCCCTATTTCTGTACAACCACCAACAATATCACAGCCTACTGCCAGTACCCCCACTTTGCCTATAATGCCTATTTATAATGCAAACAATGATTGTATTAGTCAACCTATGTCTGGTTTAAATATGTGTAATAAGTTAAACAACCCTGTAGAATGTTATTTACAAAATTTTACAGTAACAAATGGCTTAGTAGTACCTGAGCTAATAAACTTTTTGAAAACTTTGTTAAAACTATAATGTGAAACTAGCCTATCAGAAAATGAAATTTTAGCATTGTTACCATGTTATGCAAAAGGTCCACTTTTAGCCAAAATAATACAGTGTAAGTCTATCATGCCTAATGTCAACTATCTACACAGGGAATTAATTAGTGCTTTTATCCCTGTAGGCCTAATTGAAAGACTTAGACTAGATTTAGTTTATAGGCCACAAAGGTTTGATGAGCCCACTGTATGAATACATCTATGACATCAAAGAGCTCAGTCAAGTTTTATTGTGTAACATAAGTGAACAGGACTTGGTAACTTGTATAAAAAGAGGTATTAAGCCTACAGATAGAAATAAGTTAATTTTTGAAAACAATCCCATTTGTTTTACAGATTTGGAAAATGTGTGTATAGCTAGTAACAATATAACCTTTTAATGATAACTTAAGGGACAATTTAAGTAAGACATATGTTAACAACATGTATCCACCACATGTTGAACTTAGAAAAAGTAGGCCTACTGTCAAAAACCCAAAGTTATGTTTCAATTGTAATAGGCCTGGTCACTTAGCAAAAAATTGTTTTAGGAATCCAAAAAACTAGTCGATAGGGGAGTGGTATTACACACAACACCTAAAAATATCCCTCCCCGGTTTAATAAGTTCAAGAATAATAATTTTATAAATAGTAATACAGTAAGAAAAGAAAAACACTATTTTATAAGAGTCTATGGTAAGGTAATTAAAAATTGGAGTAAATTAAACTATAGAAAACCTAATTTAAGACTAAATGTTAGACAGTGTAACAATATGCCTTTAATTGAAGCTATAGTGGGTAAAAATGTAAAAACAAACTGCTTATTAGATACTGGTGCTACAAGAGATATAATGAGTAAAGAATTTTATGATAGCCTATTGTTGAATAAAAATGTTTCTAAATTAATGAAGTCAGATGATAGAATGTTTGCTGCAAATAACACTGAAATAAAATGTTTTGGTTACTGTTATGCTAAGATAAAAATTTCTAAATTTTGTTGGAAAGTAAAATTTATTGTATTGGATAATTTAAAATGGGACATGGTATTGGGAAACCCATTTATAACTAATAGCAAATTAATTTTAGATCTTGATGGAGATTCATGTTATTTTAAATTCAATTGTAATGAGAAAATAACTATTGTCAGACAACAGCCTTTTGAACATGAAGTAAACAGCATTGATGTAAAAATAGGGTGTTGCACTAGAGCTGAGGCTGAGATACAAAAGCTTATAGGGGATTTTCCAAATGTTTTTAATCCAAAATTAGGAGAGGCTCTAGATTTGGAAGTGAGATTAGTTCTAAATGACCCCACACCTGTAAATATTAGGCCTTATTTTATGAGCCTTCCTACTGTAAATAAGATGAAAACAATAATACAGGACTGGTTGGACCAAGGAATAATTGAACCCAGTACTTCAGCCTACTCCAGTCCAGCCTTTTTAACCAAAAAAGGACAGACTTGTAGTCAATTATACCGAATTAAATAATAAGTTACAGAAAATTGATTTTCCCATTGGTGATTTAAATAATAAATTATTATCAACATCTTAGTGGAGCCAAATATTTTTCAATAATAGATTTAAGAAAAAGTTTTTTGCAATGTCCATTATCACCTGATAGTCAAGATCTTACCTCATTTAGCACTATATTTGGTAAATATAAATTTAAACGAGTACCCTTTGGTTTACATGTTGGTAGTGCTGTATTGTCCGCCTATCTGGATAAAGTCCTAGACAATATAAAATTTAAATATGTGATAAATTTTTGTGATGATATCTTAGTGTACAGTAAAGACCTTGATTCGCATTTAGTACATGTCAGAGAGATTGTAAATAGACTAAGCAAACATGGCTTAACGGCAAACCTAGAGAAAGCAAAGGTTTGCTTTGAAGAAATCTCCCTTTTGGGGAACTTAATAAAAAATAATACAGTAACTATAGATCCCGAGCGAACAAGGAGTATAAGAGAATTTATGCCGCCTAAGAACGCCAAACAAATTTCACAGTTTTTAGGTATGCCCAATTTCTTTTCAAAATTTATAAAAAATTATGCCGAATTATGTAATCCTTTAAATCGTTTAAGAAGGAAAAACGATAAATTTGTTTGGACAAGTGAATGTCAAGATTCGTTTGTAAAGTTAAAAGAAGCTATAATGAATCCTACTGTACTCCAGTTAGCCGATTTTTCAAAGCAATTTATAGTAATGACAGATGCTAGTGGAATAGACGCAGGTGGTTGTTTGTTACAGGAAAAGGACCAAAATGAATTAATGCCAATAGCCTATTACTCTAGGAAATTTACTGATGCCGAATTAAAATACACTCTTTATGAAAAAGAAGCTTTTGGGTGCACTAATTTGCATAGAAAAATGGCACGAATTTTTAGAAGTAAGAACCTTTAAATTAATAAACTGATAACCAAGCTTTATCCTATGTCCTCAATCACAAAAGGAAGGTAGGAAGACTTGCCCGGTGGATCGAGAGGACTTTGAATTTGCCATTTGAGGTGGAATTTAAAAGTTCCACCGATAATGCGCTGGCAGACGCCCTTTCACGTATGTTTGAGGGCGAGTCGACGGGAACAGCTGATCCGAGCCCCAGTGACTGCCGGAACGTTCCAGACCAGGATAAAAATAGATTATCGATTTCCTTCTGCCATTCAAAACTCCTCCCGAAGGCAAACATGTAAACGAACTTCTAATGTAAAGCCTAAAATGCAGATAAATAATAAGTGCAATAACAAGGATAATTTGTGGTTGTTAATTAATGATTTGCCATTAGCGTTTAAAGATTTAGAAAAATATCAACTTCAAGATAAAGAAACTCAGCGAATCATTCAATCTGTAAAAAGCAATAGTAACAATTTATATTATTTTATAAAAAAACAATTTACTGATGTACAAAAGGAATGTAAAAAGTAAGAGTAAGATATTTTTGCCTGTACAGTTAGTTGATTTAGTATATGAATTCTTCCACAGTTCTTTAATAGGAGGTCATTTAGGCATTGCTAGAACGCAAATAAAAATTAATCAGTATTTTTATAGACCTGATTTAGACGAAATTATAAAGGCAAAAGTGGAAAGCATGTAATGTTTGTAAAATGAGTAAAGTGTGCCAAAGAAAATATGAAGGCGAATTAGTATCTGTGCCATTTAAGAACAATATGGATTGTTTATTCATAGATCTTTTAGGTCTATGAATAAACAGAATCTTTTATGTCCTTAGTGAGAACTAGAAACAGCAATGTATATTTACTTGTAGTTGTAGATGCCGCCAGTAAATTTCTATGTCTAATCCCTTTGAGGGAATGTAAGAGTGCTGAAATATGTAATAAATTAGACCGCATAATTTTTAACAACTTTTATGTACCTAAACTAATAGTGTCAGACAATTCCGCATATTTTACATCACTGTATTTTAAGAAGTTCTTATTTAAGAATTTTATTAAACACCGTAGACTAGCGCCTTACAGGGCTAATGGAAATCAATCAGAAAGGCATATTAGAAACATATCTACATTATTACGTAGTTTCTATCACAACTGTCATAGTAATTGGGATAATGACCTAGGCTATATACAATTAAGTTTAAACACCGCCCATAATGAAAGCACAGGTTTTGCTGCCTTTGATTTAATGTTTAATCATTCCTGTAATAATGCTTTATCTAATTTATGGAAGCTAAATGATCTAATTGGTGAGAATTTGTCCAAGGAAAACTGTTGTAAACAATTTAAAGGGAGCTGTGGTGAATGTAAAAAGGAGTTATAGCGCCTAACAGTAATAGACAAAAGTACTCAGAGCAAAATGTAAAACATCCCTTTAAGTTGCATTCCTTAGTATGGATTAGAACCCACTATCTAAGCAATAAGGTAGAAAAGTTTTGTGCAAAATTAGCACCAAAATATGTAGGAATTTATAGAATTTTATATTTTTTAAGCCCTGTAACTTGTATTGTACAACACACTGAAAATGTTTTGAATGTAAAAAAGGTTCATATTGTAGATTTAAAATTAAATGAAGACCTGTAATAAATAAAAAAAAAATAAAAATTTTGTAGCATCCCTAGCTTAAGGAACCACTTGCTGCCAAATTTAAAAAGATAAGATAAAATCCAGGAAGTTAACTGTTTGGTGAATTCTTAACGAATGTGTCAATGAAAATAAAATATAGAAAAATAATTTGTAAATAGACTTAGTGTAAAGAAATGAGACAAAGTTGATCCTGACTGTTTGTAATGAGGGAACCAAATATAAAAAATTGTCTGTGTTTTGTAGGTATGCCGAAATGTTGAATTTTGAATTTTGTAGATATATTTGAAGTGTTAAAATTCATGTAGATGTAAGATGTATAGGATGTTGTATGTAAATTATATATATTAAGAGTGATGCAGTATTAATACGAAATGTGAGACTTAGCTTCTCGTGAGGGGACGTTTCATTCCAAAAGTATTCGATCCATATTGGTAACTTGTCCGCAAGTCTCAGGGTATTTAATGGCACAACACTATACACAAAATACTGGTATGAATGCAAAAAAGAAGTATGAATGTGGCGCCTATATAACAAAACACTACACTACACTTGTTTACGATTTAATCGCCTTAAATGCCCTTATTCTTGCAACGACCCGCAAATTCTAAAACGCTGCAACGTGCACTGCATGAAAATAGTTTGCCTAAATTGATTTTCTATTTTTGGTCCTTAAGCGAGCAGTCATAGAACTGCATTGGCATGCGATCTAGCGGATTTCATAGGAAACTTTTGAAACCCCGCGCTATCGTATTGTTATGGTTGAATTTGAATTTATGTAATGAATAAAAGGTTGAATTAAGTTTGTTATTTAGAATATGTTTAAAGTAAAGCGGTTAACTAGGTTGCGAAATCAAAACAGGGGGAATATTCTGTACCGTAAATTAGTTAATTAAATTTAATACAATGTAAATTTCGCAACCTAATCAGCCAGTATAATATAATATTATTTTACATCCAATGTTCCGGAACTAAATTATTGGGCGGAGTAACTACCTAATTGGCACGCGTATGAATTTTTTCTTCTAACCCTTTGTTGCAGCCCAACTACGTAAACGATCAGACCGCGCGTAAAAGATCTTTTATTTGCTTGATTGAAATAGATAAAGGTTGTGGCGTCGTCCTTATGGCGACGAGCACGTTGTTATAAATAGTAATTTGTATCATTAAATGGCTAATACCGTCGCGAATTTGTTTTAGGCGAGTTTACGTAGCTGATGTATCTCACTTGTTGTTTAATAGATGGCTACCACTTCTCAACTTCTACTCCTCTTCTAGAAATAACCGTTCTTAGACTACAGGGTTGTGAGTCTACCTATTGTGAAGGGAAGTGAAATATTATTGTTTTGTAAAGTAAAACGTCGTACGGATAATTCAATAGAACATTGGATATTTTAGGCCCACCTAGAAGATATACTTTTTAGTTATTATATTCTAATTGGCAGCAACGTGGCAGTACATAACTTTTCCTTTACCATCTAAAAGTGGTGCTTTTAAGTTTTCGTAATTAAACTGAACTTATAAGTACACTTTGTATTTCTAGTATTTATTACTACGACCTCAGAAGTCACCACCACCCATGTGTTATCGTCATACGGTACAGTTGTACCACACTTGGACCAGCGTACGTCTTACGTACCTATGTAAGTATAAAGAGTACTATTCAATAATAATAATTTTTTTAGCATATTATTTTATAGAAAAATCTGTATGTTAATAATGTTTAAATAAGAAAATAAAATCAAGGAAAAATAAATACCTGATAACACTGAACTTAAACCGAAAAAAGTTAAGGATAATTTATATAGACTTTAAAAAGTATAATTTATTGAAATTAAAGTCAAACACAATTTTTAGGATCGCTTATCAGTTCGAAATGTAACAGAAAATACAATATTTCTTCATTATTCACGCCTAAAAGGTAAAATAAGGTTTTATTTTAAAACATTTATATGGAGTTTTTTTATAGTATTCAAGACAAAAATAATAATCATTGTGCGTTATCCCAAATAAATTTTATGATAAAATTAAAACTTATTAGAACTGCTGTTACTATTATTAATCAATACATTGATAATCTTCTTACTTTACACTATTTGTATAGTGACTATTGAGTAAAATGTTAATGTTTTAGTAATTATACACTAAATAAATTAATGCATTATCTACTGTTAACAAAAGTAATAGCAGGCCAGATTTAAAAGTCATGCAATAAAAATGTGTATAAGTTTGAAGTATGGTAGTTATGGTTACTTTGACTAGTCTAATGAAGTAAAGTTAAGAGAAGGACGCTTATACCGCTACTGATGAGTCAAAGGTTTCCATGTCGTTGTATTTTTATAAATAGTCATTTTTTTATGATGGAAACTCGTTTTGCGTATTACGTTGTAAACTGGCTATATGTTATGTTTAGAATACTAACTTACTTTCATGCTCATTGTGTGTGTTTAAAATATAAATTAAGGGAAATCCCTACTGAAAAATTACCAATTTTGAAAAACAATTGAAATTACCTTTTATATAATTTTTTTAGTTCTATGGCTTATAAGAAACCATAAAACATATAATTTACTCTAATATAATTTTTCATCACTGCGAAAAAAATATTTGAGGAGGAACATGCACACCTGCTTTTATAACCTAATTATATCCTAGTGAACATTTAATATACATTTCTGTGTGATAATATAGCAAATATAGCCTTTCCTATTTCTGTTAGTAGTATACTAGGCGTACATATGTCTTCAATATATAAATATACCATTCACCGACTACGAGTACCACTATGGTAAGTTACTTACATCTACAGCTACTAAATAACTTGTGTAAACTTCAAACGCTGATTCCCGCAGATTTAAAATTTTAATATTTTTCACAAATAATTCTTATAAATTTTTAAATATTAAAGCTAAGGCAGTGAAACCTTTATATTATATTACTTATAATATTGCAAAACTTTTTGTGCATGGATATTAGTATATGTAGACGAAAAATGTAATATAAAAAATAAATAAAATTTATATTTATAAAACATGTTTTACAATGTTTTTGTAAAGGTATAAATTTAAAACTACTTGAGAAATAAACTTGAGCATACACAAAAAATTATTAATTGTCATATCAATTACAAAATCATAAGACATTCAAAATCCCACGTATTTTTTTTTAAATAACTCAATAATTTCAAAAATGAGGTGAATATATTTAAAAACATATATCAATGGAATTCATCATTCTAGGACCATAGGAACCCATATATATATATATATATATATATATATATATATATATATATATACATAAAAATTACATTCATAAACTGAATATTAAATATTCAGTAATTTTAAGTAACGAAAATTCTGTGAAATGGACTTAACGAATAACATACTTAAAGAGACAGAGCAAATGACGTGTGAATAAAACATTGACAACGTCAGAAACTCTTTAACTTTAACTTCAAGCTTCTTGAAACTGAGGAGCAATTTTCCAACTTATTTCACTATCAAATAAAGATATACATCGTGAATGTGGCGTAAAATAGCATTTTATTTTTTGTTATCTATTCCAGTTATTTTTTAAAGTTGCAATAAGGAAAACCCAATGAAGACACACACACACACACACACACACACACACACACACACACACACACACACACACACACACACACACACACACACACACACACACACATACACCACACACACACATATATATATAAAACTAGGCTTTAATCTAGTCCAATACCTAGTGAAATAGTTTGTTTCATTTTATTTACACGTACAGGCTTTATATTTCCGTCGTAATGACTTTATGACATTTCAATCGTTAACTAGTTTATGATCTGTGTCAACTATAATATCTTAGTATGTTACTTACACGTACACAATCTTATATGAAGCATCAAGTGTTGTCAGTGTGTAGATGACTATTAATTTAAGATATTACGTCATGTAAATGAGATACATGATAAGGAAAATATACGGGTAAAATATTTTTAACCCTTTTAGTGAAGTATAACCATAATACATTGGAAAGTATATAAACAACATAGTTTTTCTTAACCGACGTTCTATAAGACGGTATCGATTAATATCAAAACTATAGCTAAATCCTTCCCGGTACCCACTGAATCATGCGAAACTTCTGAGTTAAGTGAATGAGTCCAATGTAGAGTTTGCCTGGTTTTGATCATGAAGAGCATATAACAGTGTACATTTGTGGCCATTCTAGATTATTGTTTTATTATAAATATATATATATATATATTTTTAATAGCAATATTTAATATATTATTGAATGTAAAATAACGTAGTCCTTAAGAAACTGAGTAAAAACTTTCTATGTATAAAATTGGTTAGGCACGAAAGCTAATGTATGTCTTGGGTTGTTGTTGTTATATCACAGACACTGTTCAATGACTCCAGAACAAGCGGTTAATATTCTTGCGTATGCAAGCGACAACATTATCACTTCTGTAAACTCTTTTTAAAATGTACTTCGTATCACACTCTTATTATAAACAAGGTTTTACAAATTCTACACGTTTAAGTTACTGGTTTTTCTGATTGACCTATATAAATTCTCTCCGTACTTTGTTGGGAGTTTGCATTCCAGTATAAAAAGTGTAAGTGTAATCCTAAAAAATGTTTTTGTTCCTTACATCAGGCCTAACCAAAAATATAGGTATCGTAATTATTGATAACTCCGCCGTTATAAATTGTACTATATTAATCGTAAAGTTAAAATATATTGGTGAAACCTGAGCTAATATTTATTTTTATTTTAATACGAAAATAATAATAAAATTATACTTTTTTAACTATGGTGGAAACTTAAATAATAAGTAGTTTTAAGATTAAATTAGTAGTTATTGATGCTTACTCTACATAAATATATATATATATATATATATATATATATATATATATATATATATATATATATATAATATTAAAATTTTATTCTAACACGTTTCATACATAAAATATCTGTGTAATATTGTATCACAAACGATATATTTTAAAACTAACAGAATGAATTATAATCATTACACTTTAATTCAAACATCGTTGAGTGTGTATCTCACAACACAAATATAACCGTATTAAAAATGTAATTAAAATTGTAAAATATTTACATAAAAACGGGATTTTTATAACTCATTCTTTGTTCAATAATGAAAACATAATGATTAGCATAATACTTATTCACAGACGTGCAGTAACATCTGTGAGTATTGGTGATGACGAGGTCCATTATAAATGCTGCAGAACAGTTGATGGAGCCGTGATTTCCCTCGACAATACATTGCGTTGAGAATCAGAAACGTTAGTGTGCTATTAACATACGCATATATTTTACGCAATAGAAGGTTCCGATTAAATGTAATCAACTCCGCTAAATAAGCATTTTTAATGGCTTATTTAATGTTTAAATAAGCACGACTATATGTTTAATTATTTCGACCACTACTTTCAATTTATTAACATTTATGATGTGAAAGCACATAGTAAGTAGGATAGTAACAAAAATATATTTTCTTCAATCACTGTTTGGGGAAAAGTAATAACAAAAACTTCTATAACAAAATTTTAATTTTAGTAAAAATATATGTTTACGTGCTAACATTTTAGAACATACTACGAGCGTAGTGCTTGTTCAGTACTGTAATTAAGAAATTAAAAACAAGGTAAAATATAATTTTTAATATTTATTTAAGGACTATATTATCCTTGTGTTTTCTATGTGTATTATAGATCATGAAACACGTCGAGATTTGCTATGCGGTATTAAGTAAATTAAAATACCCTTAAATATAAAATTTTGTTTGAAGTTGTCGTGGATGTGTAAGGTCTTACAAATGCGTACGAAGCTGTGTAACCTGCTAGTTTTATTTATATATAATCAAATAGATTACTGTTAAGAGGGATTATTAATTTAAACATTTCAGTTATAGTAATATCCATTCCTTCCTATCATGCAGAAAAGTTTAACTATAAAGAAATATATCAATTTACTAGGATTTGTTCCATAATCGTAACCTTCCATATCGTAGCTAAATACTTTTAGGCATAACCTTACAAAATAAGAACACATGAGTATTAGTAATATCAAACGACTAATAATACTAAGTATAAAAATTATACTGCTAATACATGTTTCTAAATAATTTTTCTCTACAATTTAGCTTTTCCAATTTCCGTTAAAGGAAATACAATTTAGTTCGCTATGACTAAGGAATACACGTCTCCTATGCCTCAAGTAGACGGAAACATTGTGTCAACAGAGACAATAAAAAATAGGCCAACAGTATGATAGATTATTAATTAACTGTACAAAACATTTTCAACCAACTCGATGCCGTGATTGTTTATTAGGTACCTTTCAATACCGTAGAATCCTTCACCTTATTCCTCGTGGTAAAAATAACAATTCTAAAGGAGTGTCGTTAATACTGATCGCTCATCTCAAATTCTATACTCAAGGTCTAGAGAAAATTACTACTGCTATAGTTTGCGTTAATCGTGTTAAATTAAGATGTTTAGCTAAGTAATATATAATTATTTCTTTTGTGGTGATACGCAATCTCTTACTTTACAAGAGTACTATTTTTGCATTGGGTTGGAAAAATTCTACGTGTTAAATTATAGATATTTAACATGAACTCAACATTTATTTTAATATATTATTACTCTACAACTTCTAAGGATCTATGCGTACTACACATTGGCGAGATACACATTATAGTTAATATTTCCTTTCATTATAAATGCAGTCTTTCATACCGTCCTCAGGTAGCTCTTAGAGACTAAAAGGGTGAACAAAATATAGTCGTCTAAAGGGTTTTCAGGTACATGCAACTATAGAAGAATGTTATGCCAAAAAAAACAAAGGAGCTAGACAACCATTAATTGTTTTAATATCGTTCTTAGGACTAAATATATGAGTTATGAGTTAATATTTATGAGTTAAAACCAAAGTTTTATGACAGAGTGGTAAATTCAGTAAATCCCTCATGTAATAATAATCATCCCCACTACTACTTGTATCTATAGGTTATGGAGGGGTACATTTTCCACATAAGTAGCGTTTATTTAAAAAACAGAGAGTTGTAACATAAATTATGTAATAAGTGTTACCTTGTGCTGTATCTAAGAGATTAAAAATTTCTTTCTATATATACTAATTTCTCTAAATTCTGTTACACAAGGAACATTGGGAAGCTGAAAATATAATTCTGTAAAAAAATTTCGTGCATAACGGTTCCGATTTGATGGTGTATCATGACACAGCAGACAAGCTCAGTTGGCTCATTTCACTGCAATAAAACAATAAAAGTCTGATTTATTGCGAGTGTTGTTTGTTTTCAGCTTTATATCACCAGTTAGGTTAGGCTCATTCAAATGGTTTTCAGAATATATCAAAGTAGTTCACGCAGAATACTCACATATTTACTAAATATAATGTTTGAGGGTTGTGTATCATAGAGTCAGCACTGTTTGAAGTGAGAGGAAGTATTTATTTTTCAATCCAATTGTATATGTAATTTTAGTTGTAATTTTATCATGGAAACCCCTAAACTCTATACTATGTAAAAAATTATTAGCCCAAGTTTCCTGGGATATTTTTAGGTTGCTGGATTTTTCATTTTAATGATTAATTTAGTCTATTACAAATGCCTTACTTTAAGAAATGCAGTCCGGGTGTGGTGTCGAGAGTATTTATACTGTTACAAATATCTTGTCAAGCTGGAGACCAAACAGTAAAAAAAAGGTCCCACACATTTTAGTCCAATACCAAGGTAAGAAAATCCAAACGTAGCTTACTTTGACATAGCGTATCCTATGGTATATCCTTCTGCACTGCAAAACAAATTACTCTTTAAACAGGGTATTTCCGGCCATTTACATATAATAAAATCTGCGTTTCAAGATCTGCAATCTGATGTCTTCCTCAGATTAATGCCTAATCTAAAACTTAACTACAAAACAGGATAATAACAATAATTTGCAATAAACAAATAAGTTTGTTACATATACAAATTTTAAAAATATTTTTTTTTATTTTGTAAAAACTTATATGTATATAAATTAAATATAATATTGAAGCAGTCTGTTCATATGTAGGTCTTGAACTTTAAAACAGTGGTTTTCATATTATGAACCTTTTTTCAAATATAATATTTTGGTCTCTAAGGGCTGGTTTTAAACTTCTGAAGATCCAATTATTAAATTTGAAATGTTACTATATTTGTATTTCAAATACAGTATCTATAATATTCAAATGCATCATTTCTACCAAAGCTCAGACACTTAATGCAAGGATACTCTAAAGCGCCTGGGACATGCCAAGTTTCACCTTGCGACATGCCAAGTCCGACATAATCTGTAACGTGTCATGCCACTTATTATGTCGGTGACTGCCACGCATTAAGCTATAGATTAATCTAAGTTTCCAACCACTTACACTGCTTACTACGCATAAATTATTATTTTATGGTTATGTTTATAATTTTCAACGATATTTTAATATTTTATTGGAATATGCGTGTTTTTATAGCATAAAATTCTAAATTATTAATATAGAAACAAAACATCTAATCTTTTACCTTATACGAATGAAACTCACCAACACTATTTATTCTATTTCCCTATATAGCAAATCCCCAATAGCAACTATAAAATAAAAATGAATAAGATTTCTATGGACATTTGCCATCGTTCAGTGACGGAGCTTTTCGAGATCTGCAATCTGACTTACTCTTCAAGTAAATGATTAAACAAATGTATGACTAAAAACCTAAACTAAAGGTTAAAGTAAACAAAACATACCTGTTTTGTATACTTTACATATGTATACATGTATAGGTCAGGAACAACGACAGCCATGTTGTATGTCTATTTCATGCATACTATTCCTTGAAAATAATCAATACAAAATGAAACAAATTAAGTTTTTGGTTTTTTATGTTTCACGCAATTTTAATTATTTTGTTTTCTTCAAAATAATTAAATTTCAAAAAGAGTTTAAAACAAAGGAAATTATTTCATAGTAATTTAGAATTATAAAACGTTCCTTGAGGTTGCTTCGCTTGGGTTTCCTGAAACATTTCATATATAAACGTTGAATCACGAAAAAGTACTTGCTCCACCGGGAGTCGAACCCTGATCTCTCTCTTGCCGGGTGAATGTGCTACCATTACACCACAGAGCGCTTACTTTTTCCGATTCAATTATTTTGTATTTGGCCGTATCTATCACATATGCGTTTAAATAAGCAAACTAAACATATGATCGGAAGACCAAGAGCCTATCAAACGACTTTTTATATACTTTAAATTGTATAAATTGCAACATCATTACTTAATTTATATATATATATATATATATATATATATATATATATATATATATATAGAGAGAGAGAGAGAGAGAGAGAGAGAGAGAGAGCTCACTTCATTCTCTAGGTATTCTGCATTGAGAGAGATATATCAGAAATATCCCACCACCTCAATACAAGTATGCTTTTATTTGTAGTATTGATACTATGCCTTGCTTATGTGGAGTCTTTAGAGGGCCGCACATTCTGCCACGTTCTTTGGAACGTAATCTGTGTTACAGCAACGTCTTTTAATGTCTCAAATGAATCCTCTTTCTGTATTTTTCAATATAAAGTCCATTATAGTATTTAAGGATGGTAATAATATAGTCATATTTTCCTCGTTATAATCTCTTATTTTCCCTTATATGTTTAGTAAACCTGTAATGTAAGTGCGGTTTTACTTGTTAGTCGTCAGTTGCTGTTTTTATGTTGAAATCTTTATTGTTATTCTCTTTTACTGTATTTATTGTTAATTTATTTATACGTTTGTTAATTAATTTTTCGATTGCAAATATTTTTCATAGATCCGTTATTCTAGGTTTTATTTGCCAATGATTTGGTACTATTTATTTAAGCTTTATTCTTACTATTATTTTTAACTTTGTTATTGAAAATCTCTTACTATCTACATGTGAAATAACGGGTCATTTATTACTTCTTTTTCGGATTCATTCATTCAAAGCCCATAGAGAGACACGCATCAACATTATACTCAGTGTTTCCATGCATAAATGGAGATCTACGTGAAATTTAAATTCTACAGTTCAGTTCGTTATCGTGTTGAGCGACGGACAGACAGGCACAAATACAAATTTTTCAATTGCCCGAATGACAGGCACCGATCAGGGAAGATTGGTCGGATGTAGAAAACAATTTATTGTGTGATACGAGCAGCAGTCCATAACTAATGGAGGTTGATATAGCTCTATCAGAGTTACTGTTACATCAATCCACAGCGTGTTCTGACAGCACATCTAGATAGTATGTAGGTACACAGGTGTGTAGAATGTACTCATACATAACAACAAACCTTCCCCGAGCCATTCATTTGTCACTGGTATCGCAGTTGATTGGTTACTCCCTGATTGGTCCTGTTACCTTAATATGGGTGGCATTTTAGAACAATTTTAACGCAGAGTTCACCTTCAAAATTAAAAAGTGTGATTCCTGTTTTAGAGTTATTTTGACTTTAAGATTTTTGAAGTATGCTTTATTGGTTATTAAACATTTATTGAGGGTACAATAAACATATTGCACAGGAAAAATTTCAATTTTATCTTAAAATAGAATGAATGAAATAGAGCAATGAAGACGTAATGTTGATGAGTATTAAAGGGACAGATATAAAATAAATGAATATAAGAAAAACTGTTTTATATATTCAGAAACTAACAAACAATTTTCATATATTTAACGTCTTTAAAATTTGGGTATAAATTAAATTGAAGGCATCGTGACAGCAATCAATTTTTAACCAGAAAAATGTCAATTACAAAATAGAAGAAAAAGAATAAATTGGTTTTTCACACACTTGTTTGTTTTTTTTTAATATTATTAATTCTTTATATTATGGTCTTTTATATTTTTATCTTGAAGTAGATCCCTGAAATACACCCTTTGAGTTAATGAACTTTTAAATAATCATTAAAACGGATATATATATATATATATATATATTTATATATGTATATATATATATATATATATGTATATATATATATATATATATATATATATATATATAATTTTGTTATCATTTTTATATTTTAAGATGGAAATTATTGAATGAATAATTGTTTGTGTATATTAGTAACGTTTGCCACTATGATGTTGTATTTTTAATAGTTATTTTAAATTATATAAATTAAATTATTAAATTATATTTCTTGTGTGCGTGTGTATGTTAATGAACTCCTCCTAAAACGGGTGGACCGATTTTGATGAAACTTTTTGTGTGTCTTCAGTTGGATCCGAGAATGGTTTAGGTTCATAATTCGGTCCAATTTTAATAGTTTATTTAATTAGTTTTTTAATAATAAATTGTTGTTGATGGTGGAGTGTTTTATATTGGATCCGCCAGACTGCGCCACAAACGACACGTAATACAAAGTGAAGTGATACTTAACAGCTGTGAATATTTTCAGCTGAAGTTCATTAAAGAGGCAGAGACATTTGTTCACATTATAATTTAGAAAGTTCAAATTTTAAATTTGTAAAGTGCTTGATAAGTAGTGTAATGCAGATTGCAAAGATGAAGTTTCACCAATTGTTCTACGTAAATATTATAATATTACAACACAGCCATAATGTTTTTCTATTTCAATTCCAGGTTTTCCCGAAAATTTTGTGCTGCTATCAAAATTTGTGTGTTGTTTTGTAACATTCTGTAATTATTGTGTGAGTGCTAATTGTTATAATACATTAATAGAGATTGAAGATGTTTAAAGTGCATAAAAAACTATAGTTATTTATTAAAGTTATTGAACTCATTTTGCACATTTATTGAAGTGAGTATATTGGTCGCATACCTCAAATAACCTAAGTAACATACAAATCAAAAGGTTGTGTTTCTATGTGTGAATATTGTTAACAGTTTAGATAATCAAGTTTGAAACTAATTGGATTTAAAATAATTTGTTGTAATTTACATTTTCTAATCTGCAGTCAGAATTGGTCACATAAGTTCAAATTAAGTAGCATACAAATCACATGTGTGAATAACTACTTATTGTTAATAGTGTAGGAATTGGTTTTTAAATTAAATTCTGTTGGCCAGTTCCGACATTATACTGTAATTTTAAATAACTAATTTTAAAACAAGTATACTTTTTAAATTTACAACTTAATTTATCGTAATGCTATTGAATGTACAATATTTTTTGTTAATCCTTCAGGAGTGTACATAAACAAATTAGATGGTTTTCCGATAGGGCTGAAGTATAATAAGTGGCCTCCATCACAATCGAATTATTGATATTTCTGAATAGCCTATCCAAACTACTGAATTTCATTATAGTTATTTATTCGGTCAAATTTAATAAAATTTTTAATTATAAATTGTTGATGTTGGAGTGTTTTATATTGGATCCGACAGACTGCGCTACGACACGTAATACAAAGTGAACTGATACTTAACAGCTGTGAATATTTTCAGCTAAAGTTCACAAAAGAGGCAGAAACATTTGTTTACATTTAGATTACGTTATTATAAAGTGCTTGATCAGTAGTCTAATGCAGATTGCAAACTTAAATTTTCACCAATTGTTCTATGTAAACATTATAATATTACAACACAGCCATATGTTTAATCAATTATAGTCTTGAAAGCATAGAGTAAGCATAAACATATAAAAATAACAACACTTCTTATTTCAATATATTCTGTACTCACTTTGGAGGATAGAGATTATCCAGATATAAAATTGGAAAGTTTTAGCTTTTAAGTGAAATTCTTAGTAAAATTATTAAGTGTTGATCTTGGAAGAATGCGCTACGATCGCAGTTTCAAATGTTTTTCTATTTTAATTCCAGGTTTTCCCGACAGTTTGTGCTGCTATCAATGTGTGTGTGTTGTTTTGTAAGGTTCATGTTTCAAAAGTAAATACGGCAAATAACATTAAAAATATAATAGAATGGAGTTATAAAAAGTGTACTACGTGGCCGCGTTATAAGTTTATAAAGGCCAGCCAACAGGCAAAACAGAAGAAAATTAAAAATAAAACATCGTGTAATTATTGTGTGAGTGCTAAAATTGTAATAGTTCATTAATAGAGATTATTGGTTCGCATTACCTCAAATAACCTAAGTAGCATACAAATCAAAAGGTTGTGTTTCTATGTGTGAATAACTATTTTTAACATTTTAGATAATCAAGTTTTAAACTAATGGATTTCAAATAATTTGTTGTAATTTACATTTTTAATCTATTGTTAATAATGTAGGAATTGGTTTTAATTTAAATAGGCTAATCAGAAATATCAATAATTCGATTGAGATGGTGGCTGCTTATCATACTTCAGCCTTTAAATAACTATAATTTGGATTTTAGTACTTTTACTCATTACTACTATTTTACTATTTTAGTCATTTTAGTACTTTGGATAGGCTATTCAGATATATCAATAATTCGATTGTGATGGTGGCCATTTATTGAACTTCAGACCTATAGGGAATACTTATTTAGTATATTAGATAAATTAAATTCTGTTGGCCAGTTCTTATACTATACTGTAATTTTAAATAATTATAATGTAATTCGGTAGTTTAGATAGATTAATCAGAAATATCAATAATTCGATTGTGATGGTGGCCACTTATTGTTTTTAGACCTATAGGGAATACTTCTTCAGTATTTTAGATACTGTAGTCTATGTTGTTATACATTTTTATCTAGAAGTTACTTAATTAAAATTACATATTCAATAAGTTACTCATATTCATTGTGTACTATTATACAGAATTTTATTTTTACAGAAAAATGCCACGTCTTCGTGGAAGAGGACGAATAGTTATTCAATCATGTGATTTATATGCTACTTAATTTGAAATTATGTGAACAAAACTGTTAACAATAGTTATTCACACATAGAAACACAACCTTTTAATTTGTATGCTACTTAGGTTATGCAACCAATATACTTACTTCGTTCAATAAATTTTCAAAATTAGTTCAATAACTTCAATGAATGACTGTAGTTTTTTTATGTACTTCAAACATCTTCAATCTCTATTAATGCAATATTACAATTAGCACTCACACAATAATTACACAATGTTACAAAACAACACACATATTTGATAGCAGAAAAAACTGTCAGGAAAACCTGGAATTAAAATAGAAAACGTTTGAAACTGTGATCGTAGCGCATTCTGCTGGATACAATGTAAAACATTCCAAGATGGTCCACCCATTTAAGAGGAGTTCAGCTCCATACACACGCACACAAGAAATATAAATAGAAAGATAATGACATTCGGTAGTTTAGATAGGCTAATTAGAAATATCAATAATTTGATTGTGATGGTGACCACTTATTATATTTCAGCCCTATACAGAATACTTATTTAGTATTTTAGATAAATTAAATTCTGTTGGCCAGTTCCGATACTATACTGTAATTTTAATTAACTATAATGAAATTCGGTAGTTTAGATAGACTATTCAGAAATATCAATAATTCGATTGTGGTGGTGGCCGCTTATTATACCTTAGCCTTTACACAACTATAATCTAATTCGGATAGTAGTTATGTAGGCTATTCAGAAATATCAATAATTCGATTGTGATGGAGGTCACTTATTATACTTCAGCCCTATCGGAAAATCATCTAATTTGTTTGTGTATACTCCTGAAGGATTAACAAAAAATATTGTACATTCAATGGCATTACGATAAATTAAGTTTGTAAATTGAAAAAATATACCTGTTTATAAAATAGTTTGTTGCAACTTTTTTACCTTCAGATTAAGTAAGTTTTCATTTAAAACATCCTCTACATTTCACATCACTCATGTTATACTCACACACTATCGGTTGGTCGAAGTGTGATTAAATGTACATGTGATGAAGTTAGATATTGTAATAACTTTTTAATAGTAATTTTTATCAAAACAGCCCAGATTGTTACAGATTAATCAAAGTTTAGAATTTTCGAATTAAAGACATGTGTACAGGACAACGTCTGTCGGGTCTGCTAGTATATATATATATATATATATATATATATATATTATTAACTTATTATGTTTATTAGTAAAGAAGAATTTGTGAGTATGTAGGGTATGTATGTATGTTATTATTTTAATGTTATTGTGGAAATTTACTGTTGTTTAATGATTGTTGCTGTGATAAATATATAGCCTATATTAACTTGCTGTTAACTTATACCATAATATTGTTATTTTTTATTAGTTTAGTTTTGTTATTGTAATGTTGTTGTTTGGAGTCTGTTGTTGATTTTGGTTATTGCTGTGATAAACATATAGTGTATATTAATCTGTTATTGTGGTCCATGTTATAATTTTTATAGTTTTGTTATGCTTTTGAATATTATGAATAAACATTATTAGATTGTGTTATATGTGATAAACATATAGGCCTAGTATATTTAGTTATTATAATATATTATTTATTGTGTTATAGTCTAGCTTAATAGTTTTTAATTATTTATGTAACCTGATTAAGCTTCATGAATCTATGGTGGATCTGGTTGCCCCTATTATAGATAAAATCAGATACAGAGTAAACTGTATATTTTTGTTGCAGATTCTGACATAATGTTGTCAGTTGTTTGTGTTTAAAATGTTTTGATGTGATGATGGGATTGTTGTTAAGAAAATGTTACAGATATATTTATAAAGCATAGCCTATAGTTTTTGTTGTTGTTGTTGATATATAAGTTGGTTTTGTTAAAGTTTATTAGTTTAAATTACTTATTATTATTTAATTTATTGCTTTTTTTTAATACAAACACATGCCAAATATAACACATGAATTTTATCTATACAATAATAAACCGTTTGCTAGGGTTTGCCATTGGTATGAAAGCCTAGACTAAAGAGGGGAGGAGCTGCAGGTTGTTGTGGTGGCCGCGTACTGTACTGCAGTAAGAGAGTTTAGGGAATGGAAATTCGTTACATACGACTAAACAATATGCAATATGAAATAACTTACATTTTGGAAGGAGTAGGAAAATGAATTATTATTAATATATAAATGCGTCAAAACACAATGAAATAACACATACACAATAACACAAAAACACAATTAGGTTAGCACAGGGATAACACAAACACATATCGCAGACTGAATAGGCAAACAGACACATTGACATATATTTTGAATGCTGTAAATGCTACACATGGGTGAAATAAATTAACACAGTTATTTATTTATTGATAATCATCTAAAATGAACTTTAATAATTAGAGCAAAATTCATCCTAGATTTTGCACGTGCATTGCAGTTGCAGAAATAAACACTGGTAGTGGCGGAACAAGGAACAAGGAACGCCTGATGGGAGGGGGTATTTATTCTTGTCTCATACCGATTGGAATTGGGTAAGGACATCGACTGCTTCTGAATATAAATCATACAATCCAATCACACTATATGACCAGTGCAAATTTGTTAGTTAGGAACATGAACTTAATTTTAAGAGTTAAGAGACCGGTTTTATCAGTGGTAATAATTTGAAATGTAAAGATAAAATAAAACAAACCTGTATGCTGTTACTCGCGCTTGTAAACTTTAACAAAGAAATGAATGCCAATTTTGATACGTAATTTAATAAATACATTGTATGGTTTAGTTAAGATATTTTAATTTGGACACCGCTGATAAGTGTTGTACTTAGCGGGGCCATTGAAATGTAAGCTTTTGGAAAATAAACCAATTCAATTCAATTCAATTAAATATATATGTGTGTGAGTGTGTGTGTGTGTGTGTTTTAATTTTATATATATATACGTATATTTCAATTTTTGTTTGTTTTTAATTTAAATAATAATGAAACCGGTTTTCATTCAAATTACTGTGCAAAAGAACCTAATGCAATTCCAACAATAATTCATGGTAACCTTAACAATAAGTCTTAATACTTACCCTTCAATATCTACGTCAAATTTGGGGATAATTTACCTAGTTATTAAACTTTGATGCAACGCATTTTCTGTATTCCTTTAATCCTGCTTTCTTTGCAATCATATTATATTTTCGTTAAATATATTTGTATATGTGAAGAAATGTAACAAAGAAACAGTTTTCTTAACGATATGTGAATGTGTTAACTATACGAGCACGTGGCAACTCATCACTCGTTTCATATCTAAATTTAGACACTCTCTTGTGGTTGTCTTTTTTTAAGGAACATACATCGATAGTTCAGAATATCGAATCGGTAGTCTTCGTTCATTTGGAAACACTTACAATGTGTGAGTGTAATTGTCAAATAAAAGTTTCCAAAACATTGGGAAATGTTACAATTTATTACGTTTTTTGACTATTGCTGATATCATTTATATTTCTCACAGTTAAGTGGCAGTTTATTAAGGAATTTAAAAACAACTTTTTACTATATGTCATAGAATAACATTAATAAACTGCCATCAGGTAAGATAAAAATGAACTTTAAAAACTACCTTAAAATAAATAAATAAAATAAAAAATAACCCTCGCTGTGTTGAATGATATATTTCACTCTCATGTAAGCAGGCACATTCATTAATAAACTAATAACGCTGTAAATACTGTGGAATGTAATTTTGTAAAGCGTTGCGTCGCTTGATTACATTTTAATACAGTTACCTTGCGCTACGTTCTGCTTATATTGCACATATCATAATGAAACCTTGCGGAAGTGAAGGGTGCAGGACTATCTAATGAAAATATAATACAGATGAGACTATATTAGCATATTACTTAATGAGATAATATTACTTCCTAAATGTAATTATATAAAATTCATTATCTTGGTGTGAAAGTTCATAACTTACTGTTAGTTCCACAAACTATTAAATAAACTTAGACTACTCTTAAATTTTTTTTTCAACAAATCAAAAGTCTAAGAATAAAGCAAACGTTACAATTTATAGAAAATATCTGCGGTTTATAAACGCTGGTAATTTATTCGTAAATAAATATTTAGTGTAAATAAAGTCTTGATAGTCTGTGTATGTTCCAAATATATTGATATATCCATGAACAATATTCGTTATACTTATTTAAATATGTTTATAAATTCTTTCAAGGATTGAAAATTGTACTCCTCTTCGAGAAGGGGTGTGTGTAACATAAAATTTTCAAATTGAAACAACTATCTTGTGACATGTTATTTTAATGGTCTATTCATTAAAAACACTGTGACATAAAGAAAAATCGTGTACGACTTTTGAAATTGTCCTTTAAAAGAATCCCAAAAGATAACGGTTACAATTTCAAACTTTCTTTGAAAAGGATATATTCACTCATATTAATATTTAAATGACAGAGAATATTGTAAAACTTTAGTGTAATATTCAATTATTAGGTAATAAATGCAGATAGTGACTAAAAAATGAAAAAGTAAAATGTAACAGGTGAACCGTATCCAAGGACAGTATCTCATAGCGGTCGCACTGCCAAGGAGCAGCCACGCACGACATTGCTTGAGTCGGATATCTAGTAATAACCTCCGGTGCTTTTGAATACTAGACGATTTCATGAAAGTAAATATATTTTTATTGCATGTATGCTTAGAAGAATTTAAATCACATTGTAGCATCCTTACGGTTACCCAGATTTAAGTGACACAACGGTTTTTGCTGTGCCCAGTGGTAGGTTGAACTGGAAGGTATAAACCAGACAGAGGTGATCCCTGCTGGGTAATCACAGTGTTACAAACAAGCCTCATTGTTACATCTCTAAATTTAAAAAATTTATATCTTTCCAAAGTATTGTTCACACATAAACGCTAAACATCAAGTATATTATCTACCACTGTATTGCTAACTTATTTTTTATCATTTTAAATTAATTATAATTTTATATCGTATCTGTGTCGCAATACAAAATTTTACTAAAATATTATTTCAGTAAAGATAACACATTTAAATACTATATAATATATACGTTGTGTAGGATTGAGCCAATGGAAAGACATAAATGTATAAGCTCTGACAATCTCGGCAGTTCCAACGTACTGTTTACCTGTGCAGGGACAATCTGCAGAGAGTCTCTAATCTGAACGTGAGAAGATTTCCAGATTTATCCTGACTTCAGCACTTGTGGATGGCAAAAGTGTTATATTTTACACGTCACTATGTGTTTATTGTAATAAACTAAGTGGACCTCGTACGTAGTTGTCATACAGTGCTCATTTATTTCGTGTTTTCCAGACCTGTTCAATAACCTATATTTTAATCCAATATATTCATGTATTAAAGTTTTTATGAGTATTATACTATAATGTAATGCAACACAACATTAAATACATATAAGGTATCATATAAAGCTCTCATTGCAATATTTATATTCAAATTGTAGCAGTATAAAAAGTAAATGATATAATTATAATTTATTTATAACCTTATTAATATTAGTAAAATAATGTATTATAGAAATTGCATTTTTAAGTATATAAAATTTCAAATATATTGCGACTATATTGTACACACAAACACACACACACACACACACATACACAAACACACACACACACACACACACACACACACACACACACACACACACACACACACACACACACACACAACACACACACTATAAATAAGCAAACTAACATATGATCGGAAGACCAAATACTTATCAAACGAATTTTATTTACATTAAATCTTATAAACAGCAATAGCCTTATTTAATTTCAATAAACATGGAATCATAATATATATTATACATGTTTAATAATATATATATATATTATATATATATATATATTATATATATATATATATATATTATTAAACATTTACTTTAAAAAAGTGTTAAACTCACGATTTAATTACCCATTACTACTATTTATGTGATTACATAATATTACATAACATTTAGTAAGTTGTAGCTTGATTCATTTTGCTGATAAATCCGTTAAGATGAAAACTAAATAATAATAGATAAAGTGAAAGCAGGTGTGTAAATGATGCACCAGGGAAATCTACGTGAACCGACGACATCAAACATCACATGACATCGTTTAGTGGTCTCACTACGTTAGGCACATAAACTTTGATTACCCAATAAAATAATTATTATCTGTTTTATTTATATAACTGTATTAATAATAGTACTATACATATGGTTAAGCTGATACACATTGGAAAATGAGCACAAATCAGTAAGCTTCAGTGTTTTTTGCGTTGATGATAGAAATACTCTCCCTATTATAAACTTTTAGGATGATTAAAATCAACTTAGTGAAAAAAGTGTTTTCGTATCTCATTTATTAGTACAATTATAGCAAACATAATAGTAATCATTTGGTTTTTATATTTTTAGTTAAATGATTGTTACTATACAGTATTGACATGGATTGATGAAAGATATTCGTGGTAAAAGTACATAAAATCAGCACATCGAGAGAAACGGTAATATTAATGAGATTGTGATTAAATATTTAAAATAAATAGGTTTTGGTTTAATATAGGTCGTTCAATATATAAAACAATGTTTGATAGGAAAGTCCAATATTTTAAATCAACTGTAATTTGTAAATAACGAATGTAAGGGGATTCATCGTATTGTAAAATGTTTTGTTAAATAACTTTCCAATACGTTACTCATATATTTTCGCATTTACTTTATAATTTAATTATACCGACGCTATTATTTTATTTATAAAATTGCCTAAATATAGTGTAAACTAGTAACGTCGTATGATTCATCAACGTAGATGGTGAGTTAAGAAACTTAACTTGGAATTGTGTACGAACTAACCTAAATTATATAGCATAAAATATGAGGCTTTGGTCATGTAAAATATATGTAAGTTGTAAATGGGAAACATATATAGAAATTTAAATTTAATTTAAGAATTTCGTTTGAGTTTCTGACGTACCAAGTCATTTGACGTAATTTAGTTTTAATCTATAATTTTATACCATTGAGTGCGTGCTTACTATAATGAAAAATATATGAACGCCCACATATGAAGATATTGTATTTAACTTTATTAACAACAATCGAAAATTTCTAAACACTTTGAATCAATGCCTCTTACAAGTAACAGTAAAATTAGTTCATAAAATAACGTTCAACATATATTGTATACCCTTAGAAACCTTTTGTACAATTGCGATGTAGCGTGTGAATTTCTACAATAGTTAGGAAGTACAACAGAACGTCAAACTGTAAATTTGGTTTCCACCATTACTTAAATCTAAATTATATTTCCATAATTGTTTCTTAAAAAATCAAAGTTTAATCTTTTCTTAAGGTTAATCATCATCAAATTGAACATAATATAATTAAAACTTTGATAGAAAAGTAATAATTATATTACCAATACTCATTATTTTACTATACTTAACCTTAAAGTTTTTTCGCAAAATGTTTATTGCTTTTGTGAAAAGTTAGAATAATCGTTTTCGTTCCTTCTACCGGGCTCAGGATTCATTGAGCTGTAATTTGTATACACAAGTACGGGGCTATATGCCGCTGTGAAATTAAATTGATTTTTTTATAAAGTATCAATCAATATATTGGAATAATGGGCATACATAAAGTGTATAATTCCCTATATATATATATATATATATATATATATATATATATATATATATATATATATATATATATAATAAAATAAATAAAAAGATATAAATATAAATAAATAATATTTAAAGTGCAATTATTACAAGTAATAAAACTTTATAAATACATTTTATTCGGTAAATTACAAACTTTTGTTACTTTTATGCTGTTACCAAATTAATTTACCGAATTAAATTTATTTATACAATTTTATTACTTGTATTTGCACTTTAATTATAGTTTATATTACTCATAGTATGTTTGATTATTTCTTGTTATAATAATAGTTTCATATTAGAAGTTTTTAAAACAAAGCGTAAGACACTCTAGTAATGGAATATATTTGCTTTTTAGTAATCATATTCATCCCAGAACCATTTAAGAAATCTAAAATATTACAAGAAGAAAATTTGTGAAGTAAGGCGACATGGGTGAAGTTTTCCATTAAGATATTCTCGCCTTTTAAAAATAATTCATTAAAGTAATGAGATTAAGATGTACATTTGCATTAAAAGTTTGAAGCAAGGTGTTACTTTGGCCTGAAAAGATAATATTAAGATCTTTTAATTATTTTCTGTGTACTAAAAATGATTTTATCTTCATGAAAAGTGGTTTATGCCAGAACTAAATGAATGTTAATTGATTGAAGTTTATAGTACAAATAAAAGCATCAAAGCTTTTTTAATTTTTAAAGAAACTTCAAATTTTTACTGGTGAAAAAGGAAATTTGTTGTGTGTATAAAATATTGTAACTTATTAATAATGTTTTTACTTATTTAAAAGACGTAATAAATATACATTAAAATGCAATAAAAAGCAAAATTTCTTAAATCTTTGTTGTCAATTTCAAATACATTCCCCAATGTTCCTCGATTCAATCACAGTCTTTAGTAACATACAATCAGGTAGGAGCATACAATCTAAATGTGATTCCCAACAATAATAACATAGTCACCACATTAAAAACCAACTAACTATAGTGGATTATCAATACCAGGAAAACTTTAATGATAATATAGTACTTTTACTGTACTATATAGTACTATTACTTTATACATATGTGGCAATTAAATTGTGAAACGCTTAAGTGCTAACTATAAAAACCATATCACTAAACTCAGAGCTATATTTTGTATTTGAGGAAATAGGCCAATAAAAATAAAATATTACTAGTCAGATTTGTTTTTTCTTCTTATAATACAAATTTCAGAAATAAATTTAGAGATATAAACCTTAGAATCATGAACTTAATGTAATATGATAAAAATATTGTCGTATATGGTGACAACCCCATAATTGCAGATCGATTTGCTGTAGTTCCTGTGAAAAATATTAGACATCAAGGCAGATGTTATGTAACTGGAATGATTAAATGGGTGTAATTTTCATTTGGAGTACAAATACTTTGAGTGTTCCATTAGCGACTGGGAGTTTCTAATTGTCTTTGAGATCATTAAGTGAATGAGATACTTTGTAGTCTCTGCAGAGGTACAGGACACACTTCCTTAATTATTTATACAAATTTAAACATTTATCTTTTATTGTACTAATTACTTTTTATTAAGAGAATTTCATAGATGTAAACATATTATTAAAAAAAAAACCTTAGACTAACCACAACATTTTTGGAGAACCACACATGTGTTCTCAAATAATTAACATACAAAAATACTAAAAATACTACATCGTTTAGTGGTCTCACTACGTTAGGCACATAAACTTTGATTACCCAATAAAATAATTATTATCTGTTTTATTAATATAACTGTATTAATAATAGTACTATACATATGGTTAAGCTGATACACATTGGAAAATGAGCACAAATCAGTAAGCTTCAGTGTTTTTTGCGTTGATGATAGAAAATACTCTCCCTATTATAAACTTTTAGGATGATTAAAATCAACTTAGTGAAAAAAGTGTTTTCGTATCTCATTTATTAGTACAATTATAGCAAACATAATAGTAATCATTTGGTTTTTATATTTTTAGTTAAATGATTGTTTACTATACAGTATTGACATGGATTGATGAAAGATATTCGTGGTAAAAGTACATAAAATCAGCACATCGAGAGAAACGGTAATATTAATGAGATTGTGATTAAATATTTAAAATAAATAGGTTTTGGTTTAATATAGGTCGTTCAATATAAAACAATGTTTGATAGGAAAGTCCAATATTTTTAAATCAACTGTAATTTGTAAATAACGAATGTAAGGGGATTCATCGTATCGTAAAATGTTTTGTTAAATAACTTTCCAATACGTTACTCATATATTTTCGCATTTACTTTATAATTTAATTATACCGACGCTATTATTTTATTTATAAAATTGCCTAAATATAGTGTAAACTAGTAACGTCGTATGATTCATCAACGTAGATGGTGAGTTAAGAAACTTAACTTGGAATTGTGTACGAACTAACCTAAATTATATAGCATAAAATATGAGGCTTTGGTCATGTAAAATATATGTAAGTTGTAAATGGGAAACATATACAGAAATTTAAATTTAATTTAAGAATTTCGTTTGAGTTTCTGACGTACCAAGTCATTTGACGTAATTTAGTTTTAATCTATAATTTTATACCATTGAGTGCGTGCTTACTATAATGAAAAATATATGAACGCCCACATATGAAGATATTGTATTTAACTTTATTAACAACAATCGAAAATTTCTAAACACTTTGAATCAATGCCTCTTACAAAGTAACAGTAAAATTAGTTCATAAAATAACGTTCAACATATATTGTATACCCTTAGAAACCTTTTGTACAATTGCGATGTAGCGTGTGAATTTCTACAATAGTTAGGAAGTACAACAGAACGTCAAACTGTAAATTTGGTTTCCACCATTACTTAAATCTAAATTATATTTCCATAATTGTTTCTTAAAAAAATCAAAGTTTAATCTTTTCTTAAGGTTAATCATCATCAAATTGAACATAATATAATTAAAACTTTGATAGAAAAGTAATAATTATATTACCAATACTCATTATTTTACTATACTTAACCTTAAAGTTTTTTCGCAAAATGTTTATTGCTTTTGTGAAAAGTTAGAATAATCGTTTTCGTTCCTTCTACCGGGCTCAGGATTCATTGAGCTGTAATTTGTATACACAAGTACGGGGCTATATGCCGCTGTGAAATTAAATTGATTTTTTTATAAAGTATCAATCAATATATTGGAATAATGGGCATACATAAAGTGTATAATTCCCTATATATATATATATATATATATATATAATAAAATAAATAAAAAGATATAAATATAAATAAATAATATTTAAAGTGCAATTATTACAAGTAATAAAACTTTATAAATACATTTTATTTCGGTAAATTACAAACTGTTGTTACTTTTATGCTGTTACCAAATTAATTTACCGAATTAAATTTATTTATACAATTTTATTACTTGTAATTGCACTTTAATTATAGTTTATATTTCTCATAGTATGTTTGATTATTTCTTGTTATAATAATAGTTTCATATTAGAAGTTTTGAAACAAAGCGTAAGACACTCTAGTAATGGAATATATTTGCTTTTTAGTAATCATATTCATCCCAGAACCATTTAAGAAATCTAAAATATTACAAGAAGAAAATTTGTGAAGTAAGGCGACATGGGTGAAGTTTTCCATTAAGATATTCTCGCCTTTTAAAAATAATTCATTAAAGTAATGAAGATTAAGATGTACATTTGCATTAAAAGTTTGAAGCAAGGTGTTACTTTGGCCTGAAAAGATAATATTAAGATCTTTTAATTATTTTCTGTGTACTAAAAATGATTTTATCTTCATGAAAAGTGGTTTTTGATGCCAGAACTAAATGAATGTTAATTGATTGAAGTTTATAGTACAAATAAAAGCATCAAAGCTTTTTTAATTTTTAAAGAAACTTCAAATTTTTACTGGTGAAAAAGGAAATTTGTTGTGTGTATAAAATATTGTAACTTATTAATAATGTTTTTACTTATTTAAAAGACGTAATAAATATACATTAAAATGCAATAAAAAGCAAAATTTCTTAAATCTTTGTTGTCAATTTCAAATACATTCCCCAATGTTCCTCGATTCAATCACAGTCTTTAGTAACATACAATCAGGTAGGAGCATACAATCTAAATGTGATTCCCAACAATAATAACATAGTCACCACATTAAAAACCAACTAACTATAGTGGATTATCAATACCAGGAAAACTTTAATGATAATATAGTACTTTTACTGTACTATATAGTACTATTACTTTATACATATGTGGCAATTAAATTGTGAAACGCTTAAGTGCTAACTATAAAAACCATATCACTAAACTCAGAGCTATATTTTGTATTTGAGGAAATAGGCCAATAAAAATAAAATATTACTAGTCAGATTTGTTTTTTTTTCTTCTTATAATACAAATTTCAGAAATAAATTTAGAGATATAAACCTTAGAATCATGAACTTAATGTAATATGATAAAAATATTGTCGTATATGGTGACAACCCCATAATTGCAGATCGATTTGCTGTAGTTCCTGTGAAAAATATTAGACATCAAGGCAGATGTTATGTAACTGGAATGATTAAATGGGTGTAATTTTCTTTTGGAGTACAAATACTTTGAGTGTTCCATTAGCGACTGGGAGTTTCTAATTGTCTTTGAGATCATTAAGTGAATGAGATACTTTGTAGTCTCTGCAGAGGTACAGGACACACTTCCTTAATTATTTATACAAATTTAAACATTTATCTTTTATTGTACTAATTACTTTTTATTAAGAGAATTTCATAGATGTAAACATATTATTTTAAAAAAAAACCTTAGACTAACCACAACATTTTTGGAGAACCACACATGTGTTCTCAAATAATTAACATACAAAAATACTAAAAAATACTACATCGTTTAGTGGTCTCACTACGTTAGGCACATAAACTTTGATTACCCAATAAAATAATTATTATCTGTTTTATTTATATAACTGTATTAATAATAGTACTATACATATGGTTAAGCTGATACACATTGGAAAATGAGCACAAATCAGTAAGCTTCAGTGTTTTTTGCGTTGATGATAGAAATACTCTCCCTATTATAAACTTTTAGGATGATTAAAATCAACTTAGTGAAAAAAGTGTTTTCGTATCTCATTTATTAGTACAATTATAGCAAACATAATAGTAATCATTTGGTTTTTTATATTTTTAGTTAAATGATTGTTACTATACAGTATTGACATGGATTGATGAAAGATATTCGTGGTAAAAGTACATAAAATCAGCACATCGAGAGAAACGGTAATATTAATGAGATTGTGATTAAATATTTAAAATAAATAGGTTTTGGTTTAATATAGGTCGTTCAATATAAAAACAATGTTTGATAGGAAAGTCCAATATTTTAAATCAACTGTAATTTGTAAATAACGAATGTAAGGGGATTCATCGTATCGTAAAATGTTTTGTTAAATAACTTTCCAATACGTTACTCATATATTTTCGCATTTACTTTATAATTTAATTATACCGACGCTATTATTTTATTTATAAAATTGCCTAAATATAGTGTAAACTAGTAACGTCGTATGATTCATCAACGTAGATGGTGAGTTAAGAAACTTAACTTGGAATTGTGTACGAACTAACCTAAATTATATAGCATAAAATATGAGGCTTTGGTCATGTAAAATATATGTAAGTTGTAAATGGGAAACATATATAGAAATTTAAATTTAATTTAAGAATTTCGTTTGAGTTTCTGACGTACCAAGTCATTTGACGTAATTTAGTTTTAATCTATAATTTTATACCATTGAGTGCGTGCTTACTATAATGAAAAATATATGAACGCCCACATATGAAGATATTGTATTTAACTTTATTAACAACAATCGAAAAATTTCTAAACACTTTGAATCAATGCCTCTTACAAGTAACAGTAAAATTAGTTCATAAAATAACGTTCAACATATATTGTATACCCTTAGAAACCTTTTGTACAATTGCGATGTAGCGTGTGAATTTCTACAATAGTTAGGAAGTACAACAGAACGTCAAACTGTAAATTTGGTTTCCACCATTACTTAAATCTAAATTATATTTCCATAATTGTTTCTTAAAAAATCAAAGTTTAATCTTTTCTTAAGGTTAATCATCATCAAATTGAACATAATATAATTAAAACTTTGATAGAAAAGTAATAATTATATTACCAATACTCATTATTTTACTATACTTAACCTTAAAGTTTTTTTCGCAAAATGTTTATTGCTTTTGTGAAAAGTTAGAATAATCGTTTTCGTTCCTTCTACCGGGCTCAGGATTCATTGAGCTGTAATTTGTATACACAAGTACGGGGCTATATGCCGCTGTGAAATTAAATTGATTTTTTTATAAAGTATCAATCAATATATTGGAATAATGGGCATACATAAAGTGTATAATTCCCTATATATATATATATATATATATATATATATATAATAAAATAAATAAAAAGATATAAATATAAATAAATAATATTTAAAGTGCAATTATTACAAGTAATAAAACTTTATAAATACATTTTATTCGGTAAATTACAAACTTTTGTTACTTTTATGCTGTTACCAAATTAATTTACCGAATTAAATTTATTTATACAATTTTATTACTTGTATTTGCACTTTAATTATAGTTTATATTACTCATAGTATGTTTGATTATTTCTTGTTATAATAATAGTTTCATATTAGAAGTTTTAAAACAAAGCGTAAGACACTCTAGTAATGGAATATATTTGCTTTTTAGTAATCATATTCATCCCAGAACCATTTAAGAAATCTAAAATATTACAAGAAGAAAATTTGTGAAGTAAGGCGACATGGGTGAAGTTTTCCATTAAGATATTCTCGCCTTTTAAAAATAATTCATTAAAGTAATGAGATTAAGATGTACATTTGCATTAAAAGTTTGAAGCAAGGTGTTACTTTAGCCTGAAAAGATAATATTAAGATCTTTTAATTATTTTCTGTGTACTAAAAATGATTTTATCTTCATGAAAAGTGGTTTATGCCAGAACTAAATGAATGTTAATTGATTGAAGTTTATAGTACAAATAAAAGCATCAAAGCTTTTTTAATTTTTAAAGAAACTTCAAATTTTTACTGGTGAAAAAGGAAATTTGTTGTGTGTATAAAATATTGTAACTTATTAATAATGTTTTTACTTATTTAAAAGACGTAATAAATATACATTAAAATGCAATAAAAAGCAAAATTTCTTAAATCTTTGTTGTCAATTTCAAATACATTCCCCAATGTTCCTCGATTCAATCACAGTCTTTAGTAACATACAATCAGGTAGGAGCATACAATCTAAATGTGATTCCCAACAATAATAACATAGTCACCACATTAAAAACCAACTAACTATAGTGGATTATCAATACCAGGAAAACTTTAATGATAATATAGTACTTTTACTGTACTATATAGTACTATTACTTTATACATATGTGGCAATTAAATTGTGAAACGCTTAAGTGCTAACTATAAAAACCATATCACTAAACTCAGAGCTATATTTTGTATTTGAGGAAATAGGCCAATAAAAAATAAAATATTACTAGTCAGATTTGTTTTTTCTTCTTATAATACAAATTTCAGAAATTGTACCGTAAATTAGTTAATTAAATTTCATACAATGTAAATTTCGCAACCTAATCAGCCAGTATAATATAATATTATTTTACATCCCAATGTTCCGGAACTAAATTATTGGGCGGAGTAACTACCTAATTGGCACGCGTATGAATTGTTTCTTCTAACCCTTTGTAGCAGCCCAACTACGTAACCCATCAGACCTCGCGCGCTTTGTCCGTAAGTAAAATTTATCTTTTCGTATTATTAAATTAGCCCTTTGATGCCAAACGTATAAAATGAATGTAACGTAAAGTAAAGATGTGAATAGTAAAGTAACTTACCCTTGAAGATCTTTTATTTGCTTGATGGAGATAGATAAAGGTTGTGGCGTCGTCCTTATGGCGACGAGCACATTGTTATAAATAGTAATTTGTATCATTAAATGGCTAATACCGTCGCGAATTTGTTTTAGGCGAGTTTACGTAGCTGGTGTATCTCACGTGTTGTTTGAATAGATGGCTACCACTTCCTAACTTCTACTCCTCTTCAAGAAATAACCGTTCTTAGACTACAGCTTCAATGTCTCGTGCCAAGACGCCGACACCCGGGTTGTGAGTCTACCTATTGCGAAGGGAAGTGAAATATTATTGTTTTGTAAAGTAATACGTCGTACGCATAATTCAATAGAACATTGGATATCTTAGGCCCACCTAGAAGATATACTTTTTAGTTATTATATTCTAATCGGCAGCAACGTGGCATTACATAACTTTTCCTTTACCATCTAAAAGTGGTGCTTTTAAGTTTTCGTAATTAAACTGAACTTATAAGTAAACTTTGTATTTCTAGTATTTATTACTACGACCTCAGAAGTCACCACCCCCATGTGTTATCGTCATACGGTACACATAAATATTGCGCGAATCTGCTATTGATGTGCCTACTCTGCCATCAACTGGGTGAAACTGAGTGAAAACGCCACGATGCCTGCCATTAAAATAGAATATTTGTCTAAAGATGAGTTGGTATTTGAACTGATATCTAGAGGTATTAAATTAAATAGTGACAGTACAGTAAATGAACTCAGAAAGTCCTTAAGACAGTGTTTGAGAAACAATATTTTACCTACTCCTAGTAGCCTATTAAAAATAGACCACAATCAGGAAGTAAAACTTCTCAGTGACAAAGTGATATTATTAGAACATGGGTGCAGTGAATTGAACAGTGCTAGTTCACCTTTAGAAATCACCAAATTCCAAGAAAAGTGTAAACATTTAATAAACCGTTTATTTTTAGACAACCAGCTTGAACTAAGTTCTGTACATAGTGAAACTTTTATCAGCTTTAAAGTGTAGGCTAGTAAATGTTGAACAACAGTTAGCTAAAAACTTGCTACCTACAGTGAACCTAGAACAGCTTAAAGTGTTAGAAGCCAATTTAAATGAATCATTAGAACAAGATGAGGCTATGGAACAGGCAGTGAAAGAACAAATAGGCCCTATTTCTGTACAACCACCAACAATATCACAGCCTACTGCCAGTACCCCCACTTTGCCTATAATGCCTATTTATAATGCAAACAATGATTGTATTAGTCAACCTATGTCTGGTTTAAATATGTTTAATAAGTTAAACAACCCTGTAGAATGTTATTTACAAAATTTTACAGTAACAAATGGCTTAGTAGTACCTGAGCTAATAAACTTTTTGAAAACTTTGTTAAAACTAAAATGTGAAACTAGCCTATCAGAAAATGAAATTTTAGCATTGTTACCATGTTATGCAAAAGGTCCACTTTTAGCCAAAATAATACAGTGTAAGTCTATCATGCCCAATGTCAACTATCTACACAGGGAATTAATTAGTGCTTTTATCCCTGTAGGCCTAATTGAAAGACTTAGACTAGATTTAGTTTATAGGCCACAAAGGTTTGATGAGCCACTGTATGAATACATCTATGACATCAAAGAGCTCAGTCAAGTTTTATTGTGTAACATAAGTGAACAGGACTTGGTAACTTGTATAAAAAGAGGTATTAAGCCTACAGATAGAAATAAGTTAATTTTTGAAAACAATCCCATTTGTTTTACAGATTTGGAAAATGTGTGTATAGCTAGTAACAATATAACCTTTAATGATAACTTAAGGGACAATTTAAGTAAGACATATTATGTTAACAACATGTATCCACCACATGTTGAACCTAGGAATAGTAGGCCTACTATCAAAAACCCAAAGTTATGTTTCAATTGTAATAGGCCTGGTCACTTAGCAAAAAATTGTTTTAGGAATCCAAAAAACTAGTTGACAGGGGAGTGGTATTACACACAACACCTAAAAATATCTCTCCCCGGTTTCATAAGTTTAAGAATAATAATTTTATAAATAGTAATACAGTAAGAAAAGAAAAACACTATTTTATGAGAGTCTATGGTAAGGTAATTAAAAATTGGAGTAAATTAAACTATAGAAAACCTAATTTAAGACTAAATGTTAGACAGTGTAACAATATGCCTTTAATTGAAGCTATAGTGGGTAAAAATGTAAAAACAAACTGCTTATTAGATACTGGTGCTACAAGAGATATAATTAGTAAAGAATTTTATGATAGCCTATTGTTGAATAAAAATGTTTCTAAATTAATGAAGTCAGATGATAGAATGTTTGCTGCAAATAACACTGAAATAAAATGTTTTGGTTACTGTTATGCTAAGATAAAAATTTCTAAATTTTGTTGGAAAGTAAAATTTACTGTATTGGATAACTTAAAATGGGACATTGTATTGGGAAACCCTATTATATCTAATAGCAAATTAATTTTAGATCTTGATGGAGATTCATGTTATTTTTAAATTCAATTGTAATGAGAAAATAACTATTGTCAGACAACAGCCTTTTGAACATGAAGTAAACAGCATTGATGTAAAAATAGGGTTGCACTAGAGCTGAGGCTGAGATACAAAACCTTATAGGGGATTTTCCAAATGTTTTTAATCCAAAATTAGGAGAGGCTCTAGATTTGGAAGTGAGATTAGTTCTAAATGACCCCACACCTGTAAATATTAGGCCTTATTTTATGAGCCCTCCTACTGTAAATAAGATGAAAACAATAATACAGGATTGGTTGGACCAAGGAATAATTGAACCCAGTACTTCAGCCTACTCCAGTCCAGCCTTTTTAACCAAAAAGGACAGACTTGTAGTCAATTATACCGAATTAAATAAAAAGTTACAGAAAATTGATTTTCCCATTGGTGATTTAAATAATTATTATCAACATCTTAGTGGAGCCAAATATTTTTCAATAATAGATTTAAGAAAAAGTTTTTTGCAATGTCCATTATCACCTGATAGTCAAGATCTTACCTCATTTAGCACTATATTTGGTAAATATAAATTTTAAACGAGTACCCTTTGGTTTACATGTTGGTAGTGCTGTATTGTCCGCCTATCTGGATAAAGTCCTAGACAATATAAAATTTAAATATGTGATAAATTTTTGTGATGATATCTTAGTGTACAGTAAAGACCTTGATTCGCATTTAGTACATGTCAGAGAGATTGTAAATAGACTAAGCAAACATGGCTTAACGGCAAACCTAGAGAAAGCAAAGTTTTGTTTTGAGGAAATCTCCTTTTTGGGGAACTTAATAAAAAATAATACAGTAACTATAGATTCCGAGCGAACAAGGAGTATAAGAGAATTTATGCCGCCTAAGAACGCCAAACAAATTTCACAGTTTTTAGGTATGACCAATTTCTTTTCAAAATTTATAAATAACTATGCCGAATTATGTAATCCTTTAAATCGTTTAAGAAGGAAAAACGCTAAATTTGTTTGGACAAGTGAATGTCAAGATTCGTTTGTAAAGTTAAAAGAAGCTATAATGAATCCTCCTGTACTCCAGTTAGCCGATTTTTTCAAAGCAATTTATAGTAATGACAGATGCTAGTGGAATAGCCGCAGGTGGTTGTTTGTTACAGGAAAACGACCAAAATGAATTAATGCCAATAGCCTATTACTCTAGGAAATTTACTGATGCCGAATTAAAATATACTGTTTATGAAAAAGAAGCTTTGAGTGCACTAATTTGCATAGAAAAATGGCACGAATTTTTAGAAGTAAGAACCTTTAAATTAATAACTGATAACCAAGCTTTATCCTATGTCCTCAATCACAAAAGGAAGGTAGGAAGACTTGCCCGGTGGATCGAGAGGATTTTGAATTTGCCATTTGAGGTGGAATTTAAAAGTTCCACCGATAATGCGCTGGCAGACGCCCTTTCACGTATGTTTGAGGGCGAGTCAACAGGAACAGCTGATCCGAGCCCCAGTGACTGCCGGAACGTTCCAGACCAGGATAAAAATAGATTATCGATTTCCTTCTGCCATTCAAACTCCTCCCGAAGGCAAACATGTAAACGAACATCTAATATAAAGCCTAAAATGCAGATAAATAATAAGTGCAATAACAAGGATAATTTGTGGTTGTTAATTAATGATTTGCCATTAGCGTTTAAAGATTTAGAAAAATATCAACTTCAAGATAAAGAAACTCAGCGAATCATTCAATCTGTTAAAAGCAATAGTAACAATTTATGTTATTTTATAAAAAACAATTTACTGATGTACAAAAGGAATGTAAAAAGTAAGAGTAAGTTATTTTTGCCTGTACAGTTAATTGATTTAGTATATGAATTCTTCCACAGTTCTTTAATAGGAGGTCATTTAGGCATTGCTAGAACGCAAAGAAAAATTAATCAGTATTTTTATAGACCTGATTTAGACGAAATTATAAAGGCAAAAGTGAAAGCATGTAATGTTTGTAAAATGAGTAAAGTGTGCCAAAGAAAATATGAAGGCGAATTAGTATCTGTGCCATTTAAGAACAATATGGATTGTTTATTCATAGATCTTTTAGGGCCCTTAGTGAGAAACTAGAAACAACAATGTATACTTACTTGTAGTTGTAGATGCCGCCAGTAAATTTCTATGGCTAATCCCTTTGAGGGAATGTAAGAGTGCTGAAATATGTTAATAAATTAGACCGCATAATTTTAAACAACTTTTCTGTACCTAAAATAATAGTGTCAGACAATGCCGCATATTTTACATCACTGTATTTTAAGAAGTTCTTATTTAAGAATTTTATTGAACACCGTAGACTAGCGCCTTACAGGGCTAATGGAAATCAATCAGAAAGGCATATTAGAAACATATCTACATTATTGCGTAGTTTCTATCACAACTGTCATAGTAATTGGGATAATGACCTAGGCTATATACAATTAAGTTTAAACAACACCGCCCATAATGAAAGCACAGGTTTTGCTGCCTTTGATTTAATGTTTAATCATTCCTGTAATAATGCTTTATCTAATTTATGGAAGCTAAATGATCTAATTGGTGAGAATTTGTCCAAGGAAACTGTTGTAAACAATTTAAAGAGAGCTGTGGTGAATGTAAAAAGGAGTATAGCACATAACAGTAATAGACAAAAGTACTCAGAGCAAAATGTAAAACATCCCTTTAAGTTGCATTCCTTAGTATGGATTAGAACCCACTATTTAAGCAATAAGGTAGAAAAGTTTTGTGCAAAATTAGCACCAAAATATGTAGGAATTTATAGAATTTTATATTTTTTTTAAGCCCTGTAACTTGTATTGTACAACACACTGAAAATGTTTTGAATGTAAAAAAGGTTCATATTGTAGATTTAAAATTAAATTAAGACCTGTTCTGTATAAAAAAAAAATTTGTAGCGTCCCTAGCTTAAGGAACCGCTTGCTGCCAAATTTAAAAGATAAGATAAAATCCAGGAAGTTAACTGTTTGGTGAATTCTTACGAATGTTTCAATGGAAATAAAATATAGAAAAAGAATTTGTAAATAGACTTTATATAAAGAAATGAGACAGAGTTGATCCTGTTTGTAATATAGGAAACAAATATGAAAAGTTGTGTCTGTCTTTTGTATGTATGTCAAAATATTGAAGTTTGAATTTTGTGGATATATTTGAAGTGTTAAAATTCATGTAGATGTAAGATGTATAGGATGTTGTATGTAAATATGTATATTAAGACTGATGAGTAGTAATAAGAAATGTGAGACTTAGCTTCTCGTGAGGGGACGTTTCATTCCAAAGTATTCGATCCATATTGGTAACTTGTCCGCAAGTCTCAGGGTATTTAATGGCAAAACACTATACACAAAACACTGGTATGAATGCAAAAAAGAAGTATGAATGTGGCGCCTATATAACAAAACACTACACTACACTTGTTCACGATTTAATCGCCTTAAATGTCCTTATTCTTGCAACGACCCGCAAATTCTAAAACGCTGCAACGTGCACTGCATGAAAATAGTTTGCCTATATTGATTTTCTATTTTTGGTCCCTAAGCGAGCAGTCATAGAACTGCATTGGCATGCGATCTAGCGGATTTCATAGGAAACTTTTGAAACCCCGCGCTATCTATTGTTATGGTTGAATTTGAATTTATGTAATGAATAAAAGGTTGAATTAAGTTTGTTATTTAGAATATGTTTAAAGTAAAGCGGCTAACTAGGTTGCGAAATCAAAACAGGGGGGATATTCTGTACCGTAAATTAGTTAATTAAATTTCATACAATGTAAATTTCGCAACCTAATCAGCCAGTATAATATAATATTATTTTACATCCAATGTTCCGGAACTAAATTATTGGGCGGAGTAACTACCTAATTGGCACGCGTATGAATTGTTTCTTCTAACCCTTTGTAGCAGCCCAACTACGTAACCCATCAGACCTCGCGCGCTTTGTCCGTAAGTAAAATTTATCTTTTCGTATTATTAAATTAGCCCTTTGATGCCAAACGTATAAAATGAATGTAACGTAAAGTAAAGATGTGAATAGTAAAGTAACTTACCCTTGAAGATCTTTTATTTGCTTGATGGAGATAGATAAAGGTTGTGGCGTCGTCCTTATGGCGACGAGCACATTGTTATAAATAGTAATTTGTATCATTAAATGGCTAATACCGTCGCGAATTTGTTTTAGGCGAGTTTACGTAGCTGGTGTATCTCACGTGTTGTTTGAATAGATGGCTACCACTTCCTAACTTCTACTCCTCTTCAAGAAATAACCGTTCTTAGACTACAGCTTCAATGTCTCGTGCCAAGACGCCGACCGACACCCGGGTTGTGAGTCTACCTATTGCGAAGGGAAGTGAAATATTATTGTTTTGTAAAGTAATACGTCGTACGCATAATTCAATAGAACATTGGATATCTTAGGCCCACCTAGAAGATATACTTTTTAGTTATTATATTCTAATCGGCAGCAACGTGGCATTACATAACTTTTCCTTTACCATCTAAAAGTGGTGCTTTTAAGTTTTCGTAATTAAACTGAACTTATAAGTAAACTTTGTATTTCTAGTATTTATTACTACGACCTCAGAAGTCACCACCCCCATGTGTTATCGTCATACGGTACAAAATAAATTTAGAGATATAAACCTTAGAATCATGAACTTAATGTAATATGATAAAAATATTGTCGTATATGGTGACAACCCCATAATTGCAGATCGATTTGCTGTAGTTCCTGTGAAAAATATTAGACATCAAGGCAGATGTTATGTAACTGGAATGATTAAATGGGTGTAATTTTCATTTGGAGTACAAATACTTTGAGTGTTCCATTAGCGACTGGGAGTTTCTAATTGTCTTTGAGATCATTAAGTGAATGAGATACTTTGTAGTCTCTGCAGAGGTACAGGACACACTTCCTTAATTATTTATACAAATTTAAACATTTATCTTTTATTGTACTAATTACTTTTTATTAAGAGAATTTCATAGATGTAAACATATTATTAAAAAAAAAACCTTAGACTAACCACAACATTTTTGGAGAACCACACATGTGTTCTCAAATAATTAACATACAAAAATACTAAAAATACTACATCGTTTAGTGGTCTCACTACGTTAGGCACATAAACTTTGATTACCCAATAAAATAATTATTATCTGTTTTATTAATATAACTGTATTAATAATAGTACTATACATATGGTTAAGCTGATACACATTGGAAAATGAGCACAAATCAGTAAGCTTCAGTGTTTTTTGCGTTGATGATAGAAATACTCTCCCTATTATAAACTTTTAGGATGATTAAAATCAACTTAGTGAAAAAAGTGTTTTCGTATCTCATTTATTAGTACAATTATAGCAAACATAATAGTAATCATTTGGTTTTTTAATATTTTTTAGTTAAATGATTGTTACTATACAGTATTGACATGGATTGATGAAAGATATTCGTGGTAAAAGTACATAAAATCAGCACATCGAGAGAAACGGTAATATTAATGAGATTGTGATTAAATATTTAAAATAAATAGGTTTTGGTTTAATATAGGTCGTTCAATATAAAACAATGTTTGATAGGAAAGTCCAATATTTTAAATCAACTGTAATTTGTAAATAACGAATGTAAGGGGATTCATCGTATCGTAAAATGTTTTGTTAAATAACTTTCCAATACGTTACTCATATATTTTCGCATTTACTTTATAATTTAATTATACCGACGCTATTATTTTATTTATAAAATTGCCTAAATATAGTGTAAACTAGTAACGTCGTATGATTCATCAACGTAGATGGTGAGTTAAGAAACTTAACTTGGAATTGTGTACGAACTAACCTAAATTATATAGCATAAAATATGAGGCTTTGGTCATGTAAAATATATGTAAGTTGTAAATGGGAAACATATATAGAAATTTAAATTTAATTTAAGAATTTCGTTTGAGTTTCTGACGTACCAAGTCATTTGACGTAATTTAGTTTTAATCTATAATTTTATACCATTGAGTGCGTGCTTACTATAATGAAAAATATATGAACGCCCACATATGAAGATATTGTATTTAACTTTATTAACAACAATCGAAAATTTCTAAACACTTTGAATCAATGCCTCTTACAAGTAACAGTAAAATTTGTTCATAAAATAACGTTCAACATATATTGTATACCCTTAGAAACCTTTTGTACAATTGCGATGTAGCGTGTGAATTTCTACAATAGTTAGGAAGTACAACAGAGCGTCAAACTGTAAATTTGGTTTCCACCATTACTTAAATCTAAATTATATTTCCATAATTGTTTCTTAAAAAATCAAAGTTTAATCTTTTCTTAAGGTTAATCATCATCAAATTGAACATAATATAATTAAAACTTTGATAGAAAAGTAATAATTATATTACCAATACTCATTATTTTACTATACTTAACCTTAAAGTTTTTTCGCAAAATGTTTATTGCTTTTGTGAAAAGTTAGAATAATCGTTTTCGTTCCTTCTACCGGGCTCAGGATTCATTGAGCTGTAATTTGTATACACAAGTACGGGGCTATATGCCGCTGTGAAATTAAATTGATTTTTTTATAAAGTATCAATCAATATATTGGAATAATGGGCATACATAAAGTGTATAATTCCCTATATATATATATATATATATATATATATATATATATTATATATATATATATATATATATATATAATAAAATAAATAAAAAGATATAAATATAAATAAATAATATTTAAAGTGCAATTATTACAAGTAATAAAACTTTATAAATACATTTTATTCGGTAAATTACAAACTGTTGTTACTTTTATGCTGTTACCAAATTAATTTACCGAATTAAATTTATTTATACAATTTTATTACTTGTAATTGCACTTTAATTATAGTTTATATTTCTCATAGTATGTTTGATTATTTCTTGTTATAATAATAGTTTCATATTAGAAGTTTTAAAACAAAGCGTAAGACACTCTAGTAATGGAATATATTTGCTTTTTAGTAATCATATTCATCCCAGAACCATTTAAGAAATCTAAAATATTACAAGAAGAAAATTTGTGAAGTAAGGCGACATGGGTGAAGTTTTCCATTAAGATATTCTCGCCTTTTAAAAATAATTCATTAAAGTAATGAGATTAAGATGTACATTTGCATTAAAAGTTTGAAGCAAGGTGTTACTTTGGCCTGAAAAGATAATATTAAGATCTTTTAATTATTTTCTGTGTACTAAAAATGATTTTATCTTCATGAAAAGTGGTTTATGCCAGAACTAAATGAATGTTAATTGATTGAAGTTTATAGTACAAATAAAAGCATCAAAGCTTTTTTAATTTTTAAAGAAACTTCAAATTTTTACTGGTGAAAAAGGAAATTTGTTGTGTGTATAAAATATTGTAACTTATTAATAATGTTTTTACTTATTTAAAAGACGTAATAAATATACATTAAAATGCAATAAAAAGCAAAATTTCTTAAATCTTTGTTGTCAATTTCAAATACATTCCCCAATGTTCCTCGATTCAATCACAGTCTTTAGTAACATACAATCAGGTAGGAGCATACAATCTAAATGTGATTCCCAACAATAATAACATAGTCACCACATTAAAAACCAACTAACTATAGTGGATTATCAATACCAGGAAAACTTTAATGATAATATAGTACTTTTACTGTACTATATAGTACTATTACTTTATACATATGTGGCAATTAAATTGTGAAACGCTTAAGTGCTAACTATAAAAACCATATCACTAAACTCAGAGCTATATTTTGTATTTGAGGAAATAGGCCAATAAAAATAAAATATTACTAGTCAGATTTGTTTTTTCTTCTTATAATACAAATTTCAGAAATAAATTTAGAGATATAAACCTTAGAATCATGAACTTAATGTAATATGATAAAAATATTGTCGTATATGGTGACAACCCCATAATTGCAGATCGATTTGCTGTAGTTCCTGTGAAAAAGATCAGATATCAAGGCAGATGTTATGTAACAGGAATGATTAAATGGGTGTAATTTTTCATTTGGAGTACAAATACTTTGAGTGTTCCATTAGCGGCTATGAGTTTCTAATTGTCTTTGAGATCATTAAGTGAATGAGATACTTTATAGTCTCGGCAGAGGAACATGACACACTTCCTTAATTATTTATACAAATTTAAACATTTATCTTTTATTGTACTAATTACTTTTTATTAAGAGAATTTCATAGATGTAAACAGATTATTTTAAAAATAAAACTTTAGACTAACCATAACATTTTTTGGAGAACCACACATGTGTTCTCAAATAATTAACATACAAAAATACTAAAAATACTACATCGTTTAGTGGTCTCACTACGTTAGGCACATAAACTTTGATTACCCAATAAAATAATTATTATCTGTTTTATTAATATAACTGTATTAATAATAGTACTATACATATGGTTAAGCTGATACACATTGGAAAATGAGCACAAATCAGTAAGCTTCATGTGTTTTTTGCGTTGATGATAGAAATACTCTCCCTATTATAAACTTTTAGGATGATTAAAATCAACTTAGTGAAAAAAAGTGTTTTCGTATCTCATTTATTAGTACAATTATAGCAAACATAATAGTAATCATTTGGTTTTTATATTTTTAGTTAAATGATTGTTACTATACAGTATTGACATGGATTGATGAAAGATATTCGTGGTAAAAGTACATAAAATCAGCACATCGAGAGAAACGGTAATATTAATGAGATTGTGATTAAATATTTAAAATAAATAGGTTTTGGTTTAATATAGGTCGTTCAATATAAAACAATGTTTGATAGGAAAGTCCAATATTTTAAATCAACTGTAATTTGTAAATAACGAATGTAAGGGGATTCATCGTATCGTAAAATGTTTTGTTAAATAACTTTCCAATACGTTACTCATATATTTTCGCATTTACTTTATAATTTAATTATACCGACGCTATTATTTTATTTATAAAATTGCCTAAAATATAGTGTAAACTAGTAACGTCGTATGATTCATCAACGTAGATGGTGAGTTAAGAAACTTAACTTGGAATTGTGTACGAACTAACCTAAATTATATAGCATAAAATATGAGGCTTTGGTCATGTAAAATATATGTAAGTTGTAAATGGGAAACATATATAGAAATTTAAATTTAATTTAAGAATTTCGTTTGAGTTTCTGACGTACCAAGTCATTTGACGTAATTTAGTTTTAATCTATAATTTTATACCATTGAGTGCGTGCTTACTATAATGAAAAATATATGAACGCCCACATATGAAGATATTGTATTTAACTTTATTAACAACAATCGAAAATTTCTAAACACTTTGAATCAATGCCTCTTACAAGTAACAGTAAAATTTGTTCATAAAATAACGTTCAACATATATTGTATACCCTTAGAAACCTTTTGTACAATTGCGATGTAGCGTGTGAATTTCTACAATAGTTAGGAAGTACAACAGAACGTCAAACTGTAAATTTGGTTTCCACCATTACTTAAATCTAAATTATATTTCCATAATTGTTTCTTAAAAAATCAAAGTTTAATCTTTTCTTAAGGTTAATCATCATCAAATTGAACATAATATAATTAAAACTTTGATAGAAAAGTAATAATTATATTACCAATACTCATTATTTTACTATACTTAACCTTAAAGTTTTTTTCGCAAAATGTTTATTGCTTTTGTGAAAAGTTAGAATAATCGTTTTCGTTCCTTCTACCGGGCTCAGGATTCATTGAGCTGTAATTTGTATACACAAGTACGGGGCTATATGCCGCTGTGAAATTAAATTGATTTTTTTTATAAAGTATCAATCAATATATTGGAATAATGGGCATACATAAAGTGTATAATTCCCTATATATATATATATATATATATATATATATATATATAATAAAATAAATAAAAAGATATAAATATAAATAAATAATATTTAAAGTGCAATTATTTACAAGTAATAAAACTTTATAAATACATTTTATTCGGTAAATTACAAACTTTTGTTACTTTTATGCTGTTACCAAATTAATTTACCGAATTAAATTTATTTATACAATTTTATTACTTGTAATTGCACTTTAATTATAGTTTATATTACTCATAGTATGTTTGATTATTTCTTGTTATAATAATAGTTTCATATTAGAAGTTTTAAAACAAAGCGTAAGACACTCTAGTAATGGAATATATTTGCTTTTTAGTAATCATATTCATCCCAGAACCATTTAAGAAATCTAAAATATTACAAGAAGAAAATTTGTGAAGTAAGGCGACATGGGTGAAGTTTTCCATTAAGATATTCTCGCCTTTTAAAAATAATTCATTAAAGTAATGAGATTAAGATGTACATTTGCATTAAAAGTTTGAAGCAAGGTGTTACTTTGGCCTGAAAAGATAATATTAAGATCTTTTAATTATTTTCTGTGTACTAAAAATGATTTTATCTTCATGAAAAGTGGTTTATGCCAGAACTAAATGAATGTTAATTGATTGAAGTTTATAGTACAAATAAAAGCATCAAAGCTTTTTTAATTTTTAAAGAAACTTCAAATTTTTACTGGTGAAAAAGGAAATTTGTTGTGTGTATAAAATATTGTAACTTATTAATAATGTTTTTACTTATTTAAAAGACGTAATAAATATACATTAAAATGCAATAAAAAGCAAAATTTCTTAAATCTTTGTTGTCAATTTCAAATACATTCCCCAATGTTCCTCGATTCAATCACAGTCTTTAGTAACATACAATCAGGTAGGAGCATACAATCTAAATGTGATTCCCAACAATAATAACATAGTCACCACATTAAAAACCAACTAACTATAGTGGGATTATCAATACCAGGAAAACTTTGATGGATAATATAGTACTTTTACTGTACTATATAGTACTATTACTTTTATACATATGTGGCAATTAAATTGTGAAAACGCTTAAGTGCTAACTATAAAAAACCATATCACTAAACTCAGAGCTATATTTTGTATTTGAGGAAATAGGCCAATAAAAATAAAATATTACTAGTCAGATTTGTTTTTTCTTCTTATAATACAAATTTCAGAAATAAATTTAGAGATATAAACCTTAGAATCATGAACTTAATGTAATATGATAAAAATATTGTCGTATATGGTGACAACCCCATAATTGCAGATCGATTTGCTGTAGTTCCTGTGAAAAAGATCAGATATCAAGGCAGATGTTATGTAACAGGAATGATTAAATGGGTGTAATTTTCATTTGGAGTACAAATACTTTGAGTGTTCCATTAGCGGCTATGAGTTTCTAATTGTCTTTGAGATCATTAAGTGAATGAGATACTTTATAGTCTCTGCAGAGGAACATGACACACTTCCTTAATTATTTATACAAATTTAAACATTTATCTTTTATTGTACTAATTACTTTTTATTAAGAGAATTTCATAGATGTAAACATATTATTTTAAAAAAAAAACTTTAGACTAACCATAACATTTTTGGAGAACCACACATGTGTTCTCAAATAATTAACATACAAAAATACTAAAAATACTACATCGTTTAGTGGTCTCACTACGTTAGGCACATAAACTTTGATTACCCAATAAAATAATTATTATCTGTTTTATTAATATAACTGTATTAATAATAGTACTATACATATGGTTAAGCTGATACACATTGGAAAATGAGCACAAATCAGTAAGCTTCAGTGTTTTTTTGCGTTGATGATAGAAATACTCTCCCTATTATAAACTTTTAGGATGATTAAAATCAACTTAGTGAAAAAAGTGTTTTCGTATCTCATTTATTAGTACAATTATAGCAAACATAATAGTAATCATTTGGTTTTTATATTTTTAGTTAAATGATTGTTACTATACAGTATTGACATGGATTGATGAAAGATATTCGTGGTAAAAGTACATAAAATCAGCACATCGAGAGAAACGGTAATATTAATGAGATTGTGATTAAATATTTAAAATAAATAGGTTTTGGTTTAATATAGGTCGTTCAATATAAAACAATGTTTGATAGGAAAGTCCAATATTTTAAATCAACTGTAATTTGTAAATAACGAATGTAAGGGGATTCATCGTATCGTAAAATGTTTTGTTAAATAACTTTCCAATACGTTACTCATATATTTTCGCATTTACTTTATAATTTAATTATACCGACGCTATTATTTTATTTATAAAATTGCCTAAATATAGTGTAAACTAGTAACGTCGTATGATTCATCAACGTAGATGGTGAGTTAAGAAACTTAACTTGGAATTGTGTACGAACTAACCTAAATTATATAGCATAAAATATGAGGCTTTGGTCATGTAAAATATATGTAAGTTGTAAATGGGAAACATATATAGAAATTTAAATTTAATTTAAGAATTTCGTTTGAGTTTCTGACGTACCAAGTCATTTGACGTAATTTAGTTTTAATCTATAATTTTATACCATTGAGTGCGTGCTTACTATAATGAAAAATATATGAACGCCCACATATGAAGATATTGTATTTAACTTTATTAACAACAATCGAAAATTTCTAAACACTTTGAATCAATGCCTCTTACAAGTAACAGTAAAATTTGTTCATAAAAATAACGTTCAACATATATTGTATACCCTTAGAAACCTTTTGTACAATTGCGATGTAGCGTGTGAATTTCTACAATAGTTAGGAAGTACAACAGAACGTCAAACTGTAAATTTGGTTTCCACCATTACTTAAATCTAAATTATATTTCCATAATTGTTTCTTAAAAATCAAAGTTTAATCTTTTCTTAAGGTTAATCATCATCAAATTGAACATAATATAATTAAAACTTTGATAGAAAAGTAATAATTATATTACCAATACTCATTATTTTACTATACTTAACCTTAAAGTTTTTTCGCAAAATGTTTATTGCTTTTGTGAAAAGTTAGAATAATCGTTTTCGTTCCTTCTACCGGGCTCAGGATTCATTGAGCTGTAATTTGTATACACAAGTACGGGGCTATATGCCGCTGTGAAATTAAATTGATTTTTTTATAAAGTATCAATCAATATATTGGAATAATGGTCATACATAAAGTGTATAATTCCCTATATATATATATATATATATATATATATATATATATATTTATATATATATATATAATAAAATAAATAAAAAGATATAAATATAAATAAATAATATTTAAAGTGCAATTATTACAAGTAATAAAACTTTATAAATACATTTTATTCGGTAAATTACAAACTTTTGTTACTTTTATGCTGTTACCAAATTAATTTACCGAATTAAATTTATTTATACAATTTTATTACTTGTAATTGCACTTTAATTATAGTTTATATTACTCATAGTATGTTTGATTATTTCTTGTTATAATAATAGTTTCATATTAGAAGTTTTAAAACAAAGCGTAAGACACTCTAGTAATGGAATATATTTGCTTTTTAGTAATCATATTCATCCCAGAACCATTTAAGAAATCTAAAATATTACAAGAAGAAAATTTGTGAAGTAAGGCGACATGGGTGAAGTTTTCCATTAAGATATTCTCGCCTTTTTAAAAATAATTCATTAAAGTAATGAGATTAAGATGTACATTTGCATTAAAAGTTTGAAGCAAGGTGTTACTTTGGCCTGAAAAGATAATATTAAGATCTTTTAATTATTTTCTGTGTACTAAAAATGATTTTATCTTCATGAAAAGTGGTTTATGCCAGAACTAAATGAATGTTAATTGATTGAAGTTTATAGTACAAATAAAAGCATCAAAGCTTTTTTAATTTTTAAAGAAACTTCAAATTTTTACTGGTGAAAAAGGAAATTTGTTGTGTGTATAAAATATTGTAACTTATTAATAATGTTTTTACTTATTTAAAAGACGTAATAAATATACATTTAAAATGCAATAAAAAGCAAAATTTCTTAAATCTTTGTTGTCAATTTCAAATACATTCCCCAATGTTCCTCGATTCAATCACAGTCTTTAGTAACATACAATCAGGTAGGAGCATACAATCTAAATGTGATTCCCAACAATAATAACATAGACACCACATTAAAAACCAACTAACTATAGTGGATTATCAATACCAGGAAAACTTTAATGATAATATAGTACTTTTACTGTACTATATAGTACTATTACTTTATACATATGTGGCAATTAAATTGTGAAACGCTTAAGTGCTAACTATAAAAACCATATCACTAAACTCAGAGCTATATTTTGTATTTGAGGAAATAGGCCAATAAAAATAAAATATTACTAGTCAGATTTGTTTTTTCTTCTTATAATACAAATTTCAGAAATAAATTTAGAGATATAAACCTTAGAATCATGAACTTAATGTAATATGATAAAAATATTGTCGTATATGGTGACAACCCCATAATTGCAGATCGATTTGCTGTAGTTCCTGTGAAAAATGATTAGACATCAAGGCAGATGTTATGTAACTGGAATGATTAAATGGGTGTAATTTTCATTTGGAGTACAAAATACTTTGAGTGTTCCATTAGCGACTGGGAGTTTCTAATTGTCTTTGAGATCATTAAGTGAATGAGATACTTTGTAGTCTCTGCAGAGGTACAGGACACACTTCCTTAATTATTTATACAAATTTAAACATTTATCTTTTATTGTACTAATTACTTTTTATTAAGAGAATTTCATAGATGTAAACAGATTATTTTAAAAAAAAAACCTTAGACTAACCACAACATTTTTGGAGAACCACACATGTGTTCTCAAATAATTAACATACAAAAATACTAAAAATACTACATCGTTTAGTGGTCTCACTACGTTAGGCACATAAACTTTGATTACCCAATAAAATAATTATTATCTGTTTTATTAATATAACTGTATTAATAATAGTACTATACATATGGTTAAGCTGATACACATTGGAAAATGAGCACAAATCAGTAAGCTTCAGTGTTTTTTGCGTTGATGATAGAAATACTCTCCCTATTATAAACTTTTAGGATGATTAAAATCAACTTAGTGAAAAAAGTGTTTTCGTATCTCATTTATTAGTACAATTATAGCAAACATAATAGTAATCATTTGGTTTTTATATTTTTAGTTAAATGATTGTTACTATACAGTATTGACATGGATTGATGAAAGATATTCGTGGTAAAAGTACATAAATCAGCACATCGAGAGAAACGGTAATATTAATGAGATTGTGATTAAATATTTAAAATAAATAGGTTTTGGTTTAATATAGGTCGTTCAATATAAAACAATGTTTGATAGGAAAGTCCAATATTTTAAATCAACTGTAATTTGTAAATAACGAATGTAAGGGGATTCATCGTATCGTAAAATGTTTTGTTAAATAACTTTCCAATACGTTACTCATATATTTTCGCATTTACTTTATAATTTAATTATACCGACGCTATTATTTTATTTATAAAATTGCCTAAATATAGTGTAAACTAGTAACGTCGTATGATTCATCAACGTAGATGGTGAGTTAAGAAACTTAACTTGGAATTGTGTACGAACTAACCTAAATTATATAGCATAAAATATGAGGCTTTGGTCATGTAAAATATATGTAAGTTGTAAATGGGAAACATATATAGAAATTTAAATTTAATTTAAGAATTTCGTTTGAGTTTCTGACGTACCAAGTCATTTGACGTAATTTAGTTTTAATCTATAATTTTATACCATTGAGTGCGTGCTTACTATAATGAAAAATATATGAACGCCCACATATGAAGATATTGTATTTAACTTTATTAACAACAATCGAAAATTTCTAAACACTTTGAATCAATGCCTCTTACAAGTAACAGTAAAATTTAGTTCATAAAATAACGTTCAACATATATTGTATACCCTTAGAAACCTTTTGTACAATTGCGATGTAGCGTGTGAATTTCTACAATAGTTAGGAAGTACAACAGAACGTCAAACTGTAAATTTGGTTTCCACCATTACTTAAATCTAAATTATATTTCCATAATTGTTTCTTAAAAAATCAAAGTTTAATCTTTTCTTAAGGTTAATCATCATCAAATTGAACATAATATAATTAAAACTTTGATAGAAAAGTAATAATTATATTACCAATACTCATTATTTTACTATACTTAACCTTAAAGTTTTTTCGCAAAATGTTTATTGCTTTTGTGAAAAGTTAGAATAATCGTTTTCGTTCCTTCTACCGGGCTCAGGATTCATTGAGCTGTAATTTGTATACACAAGTACGGGGCTATATGCCGCTGTGAAATTAAATTGATTTTTTTATAAAGTATCAATCAATATATTGGAATAATGGGCATACATAAAGTGTATAATTCCCTATATATATATATATATATATATATATATATATATAATAATAAAATAAATAAAAAGATATAAATATAAATAAATAATATTTAAAGTGCAATTATTACAAGTAATAAAACTTTATAAATACATTTTATTCGGTAAATTACAAACTTTTGTTACTTTTATGCTGTTACCAAATTAATTTACCGAATTAAATTTATTTATACAATTTTATTACTTGTATTTGCACTTTAATTATAGTTTATATTACTCATAGTATGTTTGATTATTTCTTGTTATAATAATAGTTTCATATTAGAAGTTTTAAAACAAAGCGTAAGACACTCTAGTAATGGAATATATTTGCTTTTTAGTAATCATATTCATCCCAGAACCATTTAAGAAATCTAAAATATTACAAGAAGAAAATTTGTGAAGTAAGGCGACATGGGTGAAGTTTTCCATTAAGATATTCTCGCCTTTTAAAAAATAATTCATTAAAGTAATGAGATTAAGATGTACATTTGCATTAAAAGTTTGAAGCAAGGTGTTACTTTGGCCTGAAAAGATAATATTAAGATCTTTTAATTATTTTCTGTGTACTAAAAATGATTTTATCTTCATGAAAAGTGGTTTATGCCAGAACTAAATGAATGTTAATTGATTGAAGTTTATAGTACAAATAAAAGCATCAAAGCTTTTTTTAATTTTTAAAGAAACTTCAAATTCAACATATATTGTATACCCTTAGAAACCTTTTGTACAATTGCGATGTAGCGTGTGAATTTCTACAATAGTTAGGAAGTACAACAGAACGTCAAACTGTAAATTTGGTTTCCACCATTACTTAAATCTAAATTATATTTCCATAATTGTTTCTTAAAAATCAAAGTTTAAATCTTTTCTTAAGGTTAATCATCATCAAATTGAACATAATATAATTAAAACTTTGATAGAAAAGTAATAATTATATTACCAATACTCATTATTTTACTATACTTAACCTTAAAGTTTTTTCGCAAAATGTTTATTGCTTTTGTGAAAAGTTAGAATAATCGTTTTCGTTCCTTCTACCGGGCTCAGGATTCATTGAGCTGTAATTTGTATACACAAGTACGGGGCTATATGCCGCTGTGAAATTAAATTGATTTTTTTATAAAGTATCAATCAATATATTGGAATAATGGGCATACATAAAGTGTATAATTCCCTATATATATATATATATATATATATATATATATATATATATATAATAAAATAAATAAAAAAGATATAAAATATAAATAAATAATATTTAAAGTGCAATTATTACAAGTAATAAAACTTTATAAATACATTTTATTCCGTAAATTACAAACTTTTGTTACTTTTATGCTGTTACCAAATTAATTTACCGAATTAAATTTATTTATACAATTTTATTACTTGTAATTGCACTTTAATTATAGTTTATATTACTCATAGTATGTTTGATTATTTCTTGTTATAATAATAGTTTCATATTAGAAGTTTTAAAACAAAGCGTAAGACACTCTAGTAATGGAATATATTTGCTTTTTAGTAATCATATTCATCCCAGAACCATTTAAGAAATCTAAAATATTACAAGAAGAAAATTTGTGAAGTAAGGCGACATGGGTGAAGTTTTTCCATTAAGATATTCTCGCCTTTTAAAAAATAATTCATTAAAGTAATGAGATTAAGATGTACATTTGCATTAAAAGTTTGAAGCAAGGTGTTACTTTGGCCTGAAAAGATAATATTAAGATCTTTTAATTATTTTCTGTGTACTAAAAATGATTTTATCTTCATGAAAAGTGGTTTATGCCAGAACTAAATGAATGTTAATTGATTGAAGTTTATAGTACAAATAAAAGCATCAAAGCTTTTTTAATTTTTAAAGAAACTTCAAATTTTTACTGGTGAAAAAGGAAATTTGTTGTGTGTATAAAATATTGTAACTTATTAATAATGTTTTTACTTATTTAAAAGACGTAATAAATATACATTAAAATGCAATAAAAAGCAAAATTTCTTAAATCTTTGTTGTCAATTTCAAATACATTCCCCAATGTTCCTCGATTCAATCACAGTCTTTAGTAACATACAATCAGGTAGGAGCATACAATCTAAATGTGATTCCCAACAATAATAACATAGTCACCACATTAAAAACCAACTAACTATAGTGGATTATCAATACCAGGAAAACTTTGATGATAATATAGTACTTTTACTGTACTATATAGTACTATTACTTTATACATATGTGGCAATTAAATTGTGAAACGCTTAAGTGCTAACTATAAAAACCATATCACTAAACTCAGAGCTATATTTTGTATTTAAGGAAATAGGCCAATAAAAATAAAATATTACTAGTCAGATTTGTTTTTTCTTCTTATAATACAAATTTCAGAAATAAATTTAGAGATATAAACCTTAGAATCATGAACTTAATGTAATATGATAAAAATATTGTCGTATATGGTGACAACCCCATAATTGCAGATCGATTTGCTGTAGTTCCTGTGAAAAAGATCAGATATCAAGGCAGATGTTATGTAACAGGAATGATTAAATGGGTGTAGTTTTCATTTGGAGTACAAATACTTTGAGTGTTCCATTAGCGGCTGGGAGTTTCTAATTGTCTTTGAGATCATTAAGTGAATGAGATAATTTATAGTCTCGGCAGAGGAACATGACACACTTCCTTAATTATTTATACAAATTTAAACATTTATCTTTTATTGTACTAATTACTTTTTATTAAGAGAATTTCATAGATGTAAACAAATTATTTTAAAAATAAAACTTTAGACTAACCATAACATTTTTGGAGAACCACACATGTGTTCTCAAATAATTAACATACATAAATACTAAAAATACTACATCGTTTAGTGGTCTCACTACGTTAGGCACATAAACTTTGATTACCCAATAAAATAATTATTATCTGTTTTATTAATATAACTGTATTAATAATAGTACTATACATATGGTTAAGCTGATACACATTGGAAAATGAGCACAAATCAGTAAGCTTCAGTGTTTTTTGCGTTGATGATAGAAATACTCTCCCTATTATAAACTTTTAGGATGATTAAAATCAACTTAGTGAAAAAAGTGTTTTCGTATCTCATTTATTAGTACAATTATAGCAAACATAATAGTAATCATTTGGTTTTTATATTTTTAGTTAAATGATTGTTACTATACAGTATTGACATGGATTGATGAAAGATACTCGTGGTAAAAGTACATAAATTCAGCACATCGAGAGAAACGGTAATATTAATGAGATTGTGAATAAATATTTAAAATAAATAGGTTTTGGTTTAATATAGGTCGTTCAATATAAAACAATGTTTGATAGGAAAGTCCAATATTTTAAATCAACTGTAATTTGTAAATAACGAATGTAAGGGGATTCATCGTATCGTAAAATGTTTTGTTAAATAACTTTCCAATACGTTACTCATATATTTTCGCATTTACTTTATAATTTAATTATACCGACGCTATTATTTTATTTATAAAATTGCCTAAATATAGTGTAAACTAGTAACGTCGTATGATTCATCAACGTAGATGGTGAGTTAAGAAACTTAACTTGGAATTGTGTACGAACTAACCTAAATTATATAGCATAAAATATGAGGCTTTGGTCATGTAAAATATATGTAAGTTGTAAATGGGAAACATATATAGAAATTTAAATTTAATTTAAGAATTTCGTTTGAGTTTCTGACGTACCAAGTCATTTGACGTAATTTAGTTTTAATCTATAATTTTATACCATTGAGTGCGTGCTTACTATAATGAAAAATATATGAACGCCCACATATGAAGATATTGTATTTAACTTTATTAACAACAATCGAAAATTTCTAAACACTTTGAATCAATGCCTCTTACAAGTAACAGTAAAATTTGTTCATAAAATAACGTTCAACATATATTGTATACCCTTAGAAACCTTTTGTACAATTGCGATGTAGCGTGTGAATTTCTACAATAGTTAGGAAGTACAACAGAACGTCAAACTGTAAATTTGGTTTCCACCATTACTTAAATCTAAATTATATTTCCATAATTGTTTCTTAAAAATCAAAGTTTAATCTTTTCTTAAGGTTAATCATCATCAAATTGAACATAATATAATTAAAACTTTGATAGAAAAGTAATAATTATATTACCAATACTCATTATTTTACTATACTTAACCTTAAAGTTTTTTCGCAAAATGTTTATTGCTTTTGTGAAAAGTTAGAATAATCGTTTTCGTTCCTTCTACCGGGCTCAGGATTCATTGAGCTGTAATTTGTATACACAAGTACGGGGCTATATGCCGCTGTGAAATTAAATTGATTTTTTTATAAAGTATCAATCAATATATTGGAATAATGGGTCATACATAAAGTGTATAATTCCCTATATATATATATATATATATATATATATATATATATATATATATATAACAAATAAATAAAAAGATATAAATATAAATAAATAATATTTAAAGTGCAATTATTACAAGTAATAAAACTTTATAAATACATTTTATTCGGTAAATTACAAACTTTTGTTACTTTTATGCTGTTACCAAATTAATTTACCGAATTAAATTTATTTATACAATTTTATTACTTGTAATTGCACTTTAATTATAGTTTATATTACTCATAGTATGTTTGATTATTTCTTGTTATAATAATAGTTTCATATTAGAAGTTTTAAAACAAAGCGTAAGACACTCTAGTAATGGAATATATTTGCTTTTTAGTAATCATATTCATCCCAGAACCATTTAAGAAATCTAAAATATTACAAGAAGAAAATTTGTGAAGTAAGGCGACATGGGTGAAGTTTTCCATTAAGATATTCTCGCCTTTTAAAAATAATTCATTAAAGTAATGAGATTAAGATGTACATTTGCATTAAAAGTTTGAAGCAAGGTGTTACTTTGGCCTGAAAAGATAATATTAAGATCTTTTAATTATTTTCTGTGTACTAAAAATGATTTTATCTTCATGAAAAGTGGTTTATGCCAGAACTAAATGAATGTTAATTGATTGAAGTTTATAGTACAAATAAAAGCATCAAAGCTTTTTTAATTTTTAAAGAAACTTCAAATTTTTACTGGTGAAAAAGGAAATTTGTTGTGTGTATAAAATATTGTAACTTATTAATAATGTTTTTACTTATTTAAAAGACGTAATAAATATACATTAAAATGCAATAAAAAGCAAAATTTCTTAAATCTTTGTTGTCAATTTCAAATACATTCCCCAATGTTCCTCGATTCAATCACAGTCTTTAGTAACATACAATCAGGTAGGAGCATACAATCTAAATGTGATTCCCAACAATAATAACATAGTCACCACATTAAAAACCAACTAACTATAGTGGATTATCAATACCAGGAAAACTTTGATGATAATATAGTACTTTTACTGTACTATATAGTACTATTACTTTATACATATGTGGCAATTAAATTGTGAAACGCTTAAGTGCTAACTATAAAAACCATATCACTAAACTCAGAGCTATATTTTGTATTTGAGGAAATAGGCCAATAAAAATAAAATATTACTAGTCAGATTTGTTTTTTCTTCTTATAATACAAATTTCAGAAATAAATTTAGAGATATAAACCTTAGAATCATGAACTTAATGTAATATGATAAAAATATTGTCGTATATGGTGACAACCCCATAATTGCAGATCGATTTGCTGTAGTTCCTGTGAAAAAGATCAGATATCAAGGCAGATGTTATGTAACAGGAATGATTAAATGGGTGTAATTTTCATTTGGAGTACAAATACTTTGAGTGTTCCATTAGCGGCTGGGAGTTTCTAATTGTCTTTGAGATCATTAAGTGAATGAGATACTTTATAGTCTCGGCAGAGGAACATGACACACTTCCTTAATTATTTATACAAATTTAAACATTTATCTTTTATTGTACTAATTACTTTTTATTAAGAGAATTTCATAGATGTAAACAGATTATTTAAAAAAAAACCTTAGACTAACCACAACATTTTTGGAGAACCACACATGTGTTCTCAAATAATTAACATACAAAAATACTAAGGATGATGAAATACCATTTAGAAGTACTGAAAATGAAGCCGTAAGTTATGTAAATTGATACGAAATAAATATTTGATGTTCAGGAACGTGCATGTCTAGAAATTAAACAAGAAAGATATTTCAGATTAAGAAACGAATTATTTATTTAATTGGTCTAGGATTTTAATGTTAAATTTCTACTTAATTACTAACATATATCCTGCTATTAATATTATTCAAACTTTTATAAAAAGATGTATATACTGGTTATTGATCTCTATAAGAATAAACATACTAAGTTATTAATATGAACTTTTACAACAAGGTACTAATATGTCACTTTGCGTTAAAATAGGCTACGTTGAAGATTTCATGCAAAATTACAAATCTATAGCTTATTTATTTAAAAAGAAAATATCACATCTCATCGGCAAACAGTAGACAAATTGTGAAATCCAACTGAGTAACAGGGTTTAATCGTACTAAATAAAATTGGCTAATGTAAAACTCATTTTACGTATCTATAAATGCAGTGTTATGCCAATATTTACAGTTATAAATCTGAAATATACCTTGCATTAGTTAAAGACACAATTAATGATGTGTTTCTTGGCTATGTATTAAAATGCCATTTGAGCGTTTATTTGTGTGTCGTATTATATTATATTATATTTGGTATTATTTAGCCTTTCTATTTCCTTCTTCTTAATCATATAATTTCAGCCAAATCATATGAAGTGACATGCACCATTAATGAGCTATATTTGGTCCATATAGAGGAAAAGTTATGCAGCAAAAACTTTGTGACCATAAAATTTGTAATAGAAACTCGTATTTGCCACGAGGAGTACACGTGCACTACAACCTCTCTCTCTCTCTCTCTCTCTCTCTCTCTCTCTCTCTCTCTCTCTCTCTCTCTCTCTCTCTCTCTCTCTCTCTCTCTCTCTCTCTCTCTCTCTCTCTCTCTCTCTCTCTCTCTCTCTCTCTCTCTCTCTCTCTCTCTCTCTCTCTCTCTCTCTCTTTCTGTTTTTGAATTTAAGTTAAAATTTAAACCGGTACTACTTTTGCTTCTATACTATGAATTCTAAATGTGTGAGTTGCCAAGTGTTTGAATATTATAAACATTAACTAAACATGTCAGTGATAATTTTTTAAATCTTAGAATTAACTTCTGAATCATAAATCAATCTTCATCAACGTCAGCAATAATATTGAAATTTTTAAGTTTCTATTATCTAATGCGATGAAACTCCTTACAACATTATTGATAACCTTTATTATATGACTTTTTATAAAATTTCCTTACAACTTTATATTTTAATATGTTTTATTTCTTCTCTTTGTTTAATATAGCTCTCTTAATGGGTTTAATAATTCTATAAGACATCTATATTGCATTGCTACCGACGAAGCTTGTTATAATACAGGGGGAATGGCGTACACTTACCTTGCAGATACTGATATCATAAGATATAATATTATAAATATATAAGAAAATCTTTAGTTTTTTACATATCGGAAATAAATGTTCTCTTTCCTTTCTTTTATTAATGTATCACCATTATAATTTCACAAATATTATTTTAAAATAAAGTTAAACAAACTGTATAATAACAACTAATTCCATAACACTTTCATTTTAGCACCTATAAAGAATCAATGTTTTGTATCTAGCTTTCAACACCACACAAGAGGAGGTAATAAACGAACGTTAATGATATATGTTTGCCTTAGTGTTCTATGTTCTAAAGATTAAAACGAATAGTCTTGCAGTCCTCGTGTCTTTTGATTTATAGTAAAATATGTGCAATATAAGCGGAATTTACAGAACATAACTGTATTAAAATTTAATCAAGTAAAGCCAGACAAAATTATATTCCACCATGTTCGTAGCGTTAAAATCCGTTACGAACAACTAATCGATTTTTAATACTAGAGCAACATTTTTAAGTGATTGTAACACACGAAACAAACGCTTAAACAAATAAAACACTTTATTGTGCAATAATAATTGTAAAAACAAAAGTAGATAATATTTTTTTCTTATTCAATACAATATCATAAACTACGTGTAATCAACCATATTTCAGTGAAACAATAAATCAGTAACACTACGTTTCGAGATCTGCAATCTGATCTCTTCTTCAGGTAAAGAACTAACCTAATACATAATATTACAAGCTAGGTTAAAATAAACAAATCTTACCAAAGCGTTGTGGCACGCCTAAGTCAGGAATCACAACCTACATGTTGTTTGTCAACTTCACTAACTCTATAAACATGCACTTAATAAAAAACTATACCAAACACTAATCATTAAAACTGAACTACGAAATACAGATCACAATACGTCTTCATTCGTCTACTAACCACCTACGACTAACCAAAGGGACTAGCCAATGGTAATCGTGACGGCAGACTAAAACAAGATGGCGGAAATAAAAAGGAAGGGGGACAGGAATGGGCCCTTTCGTTATTATTGGTTCATGCGAGATAAACTTCTTAAAACCATATTGTGACTCCGCATTGGTTTATTACAAATATCTGATCCGTTTGATACTTTTGGTTTTCTCTTTAGTTCATTTTTTAGAATTGGCAACCAAAGCGGCCTAATCTTGACTGATGGTTGACTGATTGGTTGGTCTGCCAATTTAATGTATTTTGCCTCAATTAATTTCCTTTTGAAGAAATGTGGTTCCCGATGTATTAAGTTGGCTTCATCCCAATTCATATGATGGTCTTCGGACCAACAATGGTGTGCAATTTTTGACTTTTCTGTTAGACCCTTTCTCGTGTTTTCTTTGTGCTCTTTTATCCTTACGTTTAGTGGTCTTTTTGTCTCGCCTATGTATTCCCTATTGCAACTTCATTTTATACTGTAAACACAGTTTTTGGAATCCTGTGTGCCATTTTTTTGTTTTATATTTACGATACTTTGTCTAAGAGTGTTGTGTGTTTTAAACGCGGTTCTAATGTTGTACTTTCTACCTACTCTTCTAATTTTCTCCGATAATCCCGGCACATAAGGGATTGACATAAACGCAAATTTATCACAATTATGTTTTTCTGACTCAGGAATGATTCTTCTGGTTCTTTATACTTATTAATTACTAATTGAGGGTATCCATTGCTTCTGAGATCCGATTCAACTTTCTTAAATTCTTCTTTTAATCCATCTTTATCTGAGCACAAGCGATCCATCTTTATCAAACAACGAGTAGGCTACTCCTTCTTTGACAGATTTTTGATGGTTGGATTGATAATTTAAATATTTTCCTGTGTGTGTTATCTTTCGAAAAACAGTTGTCTTAAGGACATCTCTATCTCGTAATACACACACATCAAAAAAGGGAAGCTTGTTTTGGACTTCCACTTCCATTGTGTATCGGATGGAAGGAGAAATACTATTAATGTGATTCAAAAAATTATTTAATTCAATGTCTCCATGAGAAAAAATAACAAAGGTATCATCCACATACCTCCACCAAATCTTCGGTTTGAACTGAGCTGAAGCCAAAGCTTTTCGCTCAAATTCCTCCATAAAGATATTGGCGAAAAATAGGAGACAGTGGAGAACCCATTGCCATCCCCTCATCTTGACGGTAAATTTTACCCTCTAACTCAAAATAATTGCATTGAGTGCATAGTTCTAACAGTTCCATAATTACTGGCACGGGAAGTTTAGTTCTATCCTTTAATGTTTGGTCTTCTTTGAGACGTGATTTAATAATTCCGAGAGTTTCTGGAACTGGTACATTTGTAAATAGACTTTCGACATCAAAACTTACCAGTTTGTCAGTTTCAGTCAACTTTAGGGATTTTGACTTCTGTACAAAATCCCTGGAATTTTTGATGAAAGAGTCAGTTTTTCCTACCAATGGCGTTAAGATATCCAAGAGGACTTTAGACAATTCCCTGCAAGGTGAATCACGAGAACTAATGATGGGCCGGAGAGGGATGGTAGGTTTGTGGATTTTGGGAAGGCCATACATATGGGGGATTTTGGAGTGGTGAGGAGTTAATTTAGATCTAAATTTATCTGAAAAAAATTCTTTATGTTTTCTTAAGGTGTTTGCTACTTTGCGTTCAAATGAATCAGTCGGGTCTTTATATAAAACTGTATATTTGCCAGTATTTAAAGTTTCCGCAATCTTTTCTTTATACGCTACTGAGTCAAGTACAACAGTAGCGTTGCCTTTGTCGGCAGGTAAGATTTTGACCATGTCGTCTTTCCCAAGGACCGACATGGCTTTTTCTCCTCTATTGTCAAATTGTGTTTTGTGGGAGGAATTTTTCTAAATAAAAGACTGGCCTCACAACGAAACCGGTCACCCTGTTCCTCAGATAACTGTGAAACAGCCGACTCGATTCCAGTTACGAACTCCAGTGCCTTTACCGATTTTTGTAAGACAGAAAAGTTTAAACCCTTGGATAATACTGATATTTCCGCTTCATTGAGGATTTTTGAAGACAGGTTGATTACATTTTTATTATTTGCATCCGTATTCACCTTGCTATCTTTAGACAAATCACATATTTTGGGCCTAATTTTTTAAAGTTTGGAGATTTTCTTTTTCTTATCTGTTTCAGAAACTTTTTTACATCTATTTTGGATACTTTCGAGAATGTTGTTGAATTCGGTACCGATCAGTGTTTTTAATTCAGTTTTTTTACACTCAATACTATTTTGGAGGAGGCATTTTTCACGATGATGATATGCAATTCTTTCTTTAAGTAAAGATTTAGAAGCAAAAGATAAAATTTTACTGGCTTTCCTACTATGAAAAGGAGTTTTTAGAGTTAAACCTATAGGCATAAGGTTTTCAACCTTACATTTATGCAAAAAAGTTAAATGATTAATGTGTTTAGTTAAATTAAGATGTAAGCTCTCAAGGTCTTTGATTTGTTTACTGGTTCCGAGTCCGTACCGAGAATCAATTCTTTGTTTGAAGGTTATTTTTGACGATGGAAGGATTGTGAAGGAAACAGGATTTTTCCGGACATTTGCCATCGTTCAGTGAAACAATAAATCAGTAACACAACGTTTCGAGATCTGCAAGATTTATTGTTTCACTGAACGATGGCAAATGTCCGGAAAAATCCTGGTTCCTTCACAATCCTTCCATCGTAAAAAATAACCTTCAAACAAAGAACCATATTTCGTTCTTATGAGTGTTTGGGGAACTGCCCTTACAAATGTTAATTTGTTTATACAATATCTGTTATTTAAAATTATTAACATAACAATGAGAACAATAAGAACCAGGGAGTAACGAGTATGTTTTTCAGGGCTAGGATATACGAGGTAAAATAATGTTTTATACTTATAATAAAAATATTATTAACTACATCAATTTATAATTATTATAGGTAATAGAAATATCTTATAATAACATTTGCTCCTACCCATTTATTTTTATGCTTTATAAATATTCCACCATCGAATCAAACTAATTAAACGCATTAGATAAAATATACAGTTTTGAGATGTATTTTAATGCACAGATTTCGTTTTTGTATAACTTTACTGTGTTTTTCTATTTATTAACGTTCTAAATGAATGATACATCCATAAACATCTCCTTAACCAATATTATCTAAATATAGTCACAATTTATTTCTTTTCTATTACTGAAACGTACAGTTTTGAATCCTTTTTCATTCAATAATAGCTTGATAGGAAATATATTTATTTTCTTCCAAAATGTCTTGGGACTTAAAAAAAAATACATTTCATCATTTGCTATAACCTATTAAGTAACAAAACTGTCAGAAAAACAAAAGAATCTCCATCGCTGGCTCTCCATTTGATTGAAGCAGTTATATAAGTGAATTAATTAATGCTTTAAAAGCAGTGTCTCCGTTTTACTTGTTGTAGTGATCAATAATTAGTATTACACGTTTATATTATTTAATTTTTGGATTGATGTGTTACAAACCAAAAGTTTCATTTTCAGGTGCCTTTTAAAATACTTTATATAGTACCAATATAACTTAATATCCTTTTGAACTTGCTCAAGTCAACGTTACTAGTAGCTGCCAATTGTTTGCTGTAAAATAGATTTCTTGATTTTTTACATTAGATTAGTGTAGCAATTGTCAAAATGTTACTATTGTTTTAGTAGTAATGGAAAAATTGCTTAATTCCTATAAACAAATGGCAAAATCACATACTAACCAAACCATTGCGACACAATTGACAAATGAATGACTAGGGGAGGGTTTGCTCATATGAATGATACATTCTACACACCCGCGTACATCTACCACTCATAATATACTACCTACATGTGCTGTCAGAACACGCTGTGGTTTGATGTAACGGTAATTCTGACACAACTGTAACAACTTCCATCAATTATTGACTACCACTCATAATATACTACCTACATGTGCTGTCAGAACACGCTGTGGTTTGATGTAACGGTAATTCTGACACAACTGTAACAACTTCCATCAATTATTGACTACCACTCATAATATACTACATACGTGTGCTGTCAGAACACGCTGTGGTTTGATGTAACGGTAATTCTGACACAACTGTAACAACTTCCATCAATTATTGACTACCACTCATAATATACTACCTACATGTGCTGTCAGAACACGCTGTGGTTTGATGTAACGGTAATTCTGACACAACTGTAACAACTTCCATCAATTATTGACTACCACTCATAATATACTACCTACGTGTGCTATCAGAACACGCTGTGGTTTGATGTAACGGTAATTCTGACACAGCTGTAACAACTTCCATCAATTATTGACTACCACTCATAATATACTACCTACGTGTGCTATCAGAACACGCTGTGGTTTGATGTAACGGTAATTCTGACACAGCTGTAACAACTTCCATCAATTATTGACTACCACTCATAATATACTACCTACATGTGCTGTCAGAACACGCTGTGGTTTGATGTAACGGTAATTCTGACACAACTGTAACAACTTCCATCAATTATTGACTACCACTCATAATATACTACCTACATGTGCTGTCAGAACACGCTGTGGTTTGATGTAACGGTAATTCTGACACAACTGTAACAACTTCCATCAATTATTGACTACCACTCATAATATACTACATACGTGTGCTGTCAGAACACGCTGTGGTTTGATGTAACGGTAATTCTGACACAACTGTAACAACTTCCATCAATTATTGACTACCACTCATAATATACTACCTACGTGTGCTATCAGAACACGCTGTGGTTTGATGTAACGGTAATTCTGACAACAGCTGTAACAACTTCCATCAATTATTGACTACCACTCATAATATACTACCTACATGTGCTGTCAGAACACGCTGTGGTTTGATGTAACGGTAATTCTGACACAACTGTAACAACTTCCATCAATTATTGACTACCACTCATAATATACTACCTACATGTGCTGTCAGAACACGCTGTGGTTTCATGCAACGGTAATTCTGACACAACTGTAACAACTTACATCAATTATTGACTACCACTCATAATATACTACCTACGTGTGCTGTCAGAACACGCTGTGGTTTGATGTAACGGTAATTCTGACACAACTGTAACAACTTCCATCAATTATTGACTACCACTCATAATATACTACCTACGTGTGCTGTCAGAACACGCTGTGGTTTGATGTAACGGTAATTCTGACACAACTGTAACAACATCCATCAATTATTGACTACCACTCATAATATACTACCTACATGTGCTGTCAGAACACGCTGTGGTTTGATGTAACGGTAATTCTGACACAACTGTAACAACATCCATCAATTATTGACTACCACTCATAATATACTACCTACATGTGCTGTCAGAACACGCTGTGGTTTGATGTAACGGTAATTCTGACACAACTGTAACAACTTCCATCAATTATTGACTACCACTCATAATATACTACCTACGTGTGCTGTCAGAACACGCTGTGGTTTCATGCAACGGTAATTCTGACACAACTGTAACAACTTACATCAATTATTGACTACCACTCATAATATACTACCTACGTGTGCTGTCAGAACACGCTGTGGTTTGATGTAACGGTAATTCTGACACAACTGTAACAACTTCCATCAATTATTGACTACCACTCATAATATACTACCTACGTGTGCTGTCAGAACACGCTGTGGTTTGATGTAACGGTAATTCTGACACAACTGTAACAACATCCATCAATTATTGACTACCACTCATAATATACTACCTACATGTGCTGTCAGAACACGCTGTGGTTTGATGTAACGGTAATTCTGACACAACTGTAACAACATCCATCAATTATTGACTACCACTCATAATATACTACCTACATGTGCTGTCAGAACACGCTGTGGTTTGATGTAACGGTAATTCTGACACAACTGTAACAACTTCCATCAATTATTGACTACCACTCATAATATACTACCTACGTGTGCTGTCAGAACACGCTGTGGTTTGATGTAACGGTAATTCTGACACAACTGTAACAACATCCATCAATTATTGACTACCACTCATAATATACTACCTACGTGTGCTGTCAGAACACGCTTTTGTTTGATGTAACGGTAATTCTGACACAGCTGTAACAACTTCCATCAATTATTGAATACCGCTCATAATATACTACCTACATGTGCTGTCAGAACACGCTGTGGTTTGATGTAACGGTAATTCTGACACAACTGTAACAACTTCCATCAATTATTGACTACCACTCATAATATACTACATACGTGTGCTGTCAGAACACGCTGTGGTTTGATGTAACGGTAATTCTGACACAACTGTAACAACTTCCATCAATTATTGACTACCACTCATAATATACTACCTACGTGTGCTGTCAGAACACGCTGTGGTTTGATGTAACGGTAATTCTGACACAACTGTAACAACTTTATCAATTATTGACTACCACTCATAATATACTACCTACGTGTGCTGTCAGAACACGCTGTGGTTTGATGTAACGGTAATTCTGACACAACTGTAACAACTTCCATCAATTATTGACTACCACTCATAATATACTACCTACATGTGCTGTCAGAACACGCTGTGGTTTGATGTAACGGTAATTCTGACACAACTGTAACAACTTCCATCAATTATTGACTACCACTCATAATATACTACCTACATGTGCTGTCAGAACACGCTGTGGTTTGATGTAACGGTAATTCTGACACAACTGTAACAACTTCCATCAATTATTAACTACCACTCATAATATACTACCTACGTGTGCTGTCAGAACACGCTGTGGTTTCATGCAACGGTAATTCTGACACAACTGTAACAACTTACATCAATTATTGACTACCACTCATAATATACTACCTACGTGTGCTGTCAGAACACGCTGTGGTTTGATGTAACGGTAATTCTGACACAACTGTAACAACTTTTATCAATTATTGACTACCACTCATAATATACTACCTACGTGTGCTGTCAGAACACGCTGTGGTTTGATGTAACGGTAATTCTGACACAACTGTAACAACTTCCATCAATTATTGACTACCACTTATAATATACTACCTACATGTGCTGTCAGAACACGCTGTGGTTTGATGTAACGGTAATTCTGACACAACTGTAACAACTTCCATCAATTATTGACTACCACTCATAATATACTACCTACGTGTGCTGTCAGAACACGCTGTGGTTTGATGTAACGGTAATTCTGACACAACTGTAACAACATCCATCAATTATTGACTACCACTCATAATATACTACCTACGTGTGCTGTCAGAACACGCTGTGGTTTGATGTAACGGTAATTCTGACACAGCTGTAACAACTTCCATCAATTATTGAATACCGCTCATAATATACTACCTACATGTGCTGTCAGAACACGCTGTGGTTTGATGTAACGGTAATTCTGACACAGCTGTAACAACTTCTATCAATTATTGACTACCACTCATAATATACTACCTACGTGTGCTGTCAGAACACGCTGTGGTTTGATGTAACGGCAATTCTGACACAACTGTAACAACTTCCATCAATTATTGACTACCACTCATATAGCAGAATTAATTTTTGAGACAGATTTCTATGCGATGAAAACAAATCGATTTAGTCACGAATAATAATTGGGAAAAAAGCCCGGCTTACTATTATTTAACATTAACTCACAACATGTGTCCCGTAAAAGGTAGATTTGTCTTGATATATGTATATCATTACAAAATTTAGCATTTATAACCAAAAAATGTTTTTTCTGTATATATTTGTCCACAGGACATCGTGAGAATGAGAAGGGATACAGACAATAAACGTTACAAGTATATTGAGCTACGCTTTCCAGGTGACACGTAGTTTAAATATATTTTACTTCGCTTTGCTAAAACAATTTTGTACAGTGACAGTTATATAGTAAATATATTAAGTACAATGCACATACCATTTTCTTCATGACAAATCAACCTTGTACGGGACACATTTTGTGAATTAATCTTATATAATAGTAAACACAATTAAGCAAGGCTTCTTTTCCTAATTATTAATCATGAGTAAAGTGATTTGTTTTAATCGCATACAGATCTGTCTAATAAATATTAATTCTGCTCTCTCTCTATATATATAACAGGTATATTAATTTCTGATATATATTTCACTTGTATATTTATTACAAATGGATTTATAATAAATATACAGAATACATATGTGTTGATTCTTTATATATCGTTGAATTTAAACTTTTTGATAAATAAGTCCAATATTTTAAATAAACTGTAATTATAAATAAACAACATCTCTGTTTATTGAAACGTAAAACATTTCGTTACATAATACGTTACAGATAGCTTTCTGCATAAATTTTCATAAGTTTGTATAAACAATTATATTATATTAACGTCTCCCGATTCAAGTATTATTTTTCAAATTGCTTAATTTTAATCCAAAATATATGTAAATAAATGCAAATGACACGTATAGTTCTGTTTACTCTCTTTATCATGGTTTATGTAAGTCACTATGTAATAACTCTTCAAGTAAAAATATGTCAGATGAAAAAGGAAAATATGCACAGAAAGCGCACTTTAAATTTATCAATCCGTAAAATGTTATGGTGTTTCAAAAAACTTGTACTGATTAGATTTAATCTTTACATTTAAATTTTAAGTGACTGCGTACTTTGAATAAACATTGCTTAAACATTCTTAAATGAAAACAAATATTATACTAAGTTGTTACTTTTTGATAAAAATTCCTTTACGGTTACATTTTTATTTCAACAGATTTTGAAATAACATAACGAACATCTGATAAATAGTTTAAAAAATGCTATTCAATGTCAAAGTTAAAATATATGTATTAAATAATGGCTATCAATATATTGTTTTTATCCTCACCAAAATTAGTAGAATGATATTTTCTACAATAGTAACGAAGAACAATACAAATCTTAAACATAAATTGGTTAGCTCCATTTTTGTAAATATTTGTGCATAGTTGTACATTCACATGCGAAACTGACATCCCTAGGTTTAGGTTATATCTGATCATACGTAACATAACCAAATACCTAATATAAATAATTAGAGAATATAATATATACATTTACGAACAAATATAGTAAATTAGATTTACCTAGTCCTTAAAGTTTCTATACTAACTTATAGAATATAAGTATAAAATATAAAAGTAATTATTTTTTTACTTATTTTATATTGTGCGAGCGTGCGCGCGCGCGCGCGCGTGTGTGTGTGTGTGTGTGTGTGTGTGTGAGAGAGACCTTCGTTCTTCAAGTCACGCAATGTGGTTGGGTTGTTTGGAGACCCTAACAAGACAACCATATACTTCAAGAAATCCAACGTCGTATATACAACTAAACGGGACCAGAACGTCAAACTATTAAATATTTTAATGCGAATGAAAAATTGTACATATCTAGGACCTTTAAGGTATATATCTATACATAGTTGACACAAAAAGAGGATGAAAGAGTTTTATCTTGTACCAGGAATACACCTTTGCATATTTGGGTTGGTAAATAATCTGAATACGTTATCCTCGTTCTATTACTTACCTGCAGCGATGTTTTCCTGTTCATGTTTTGATGTAATATTTCTTCCTCACAGAGTCGATGGAATAATAATATTCCCGTATGTTTACATTACGTGGAACAGCATTGTGCGAAACAGTAACACTATATATACTGATGCGCCCAACGCTATTGAGATATTAGGGGGTATTTTTATATAATAAATTATATAACTTAAAACATAACAAATTTTGTTAATAAGCATTGAGAAAGCCATTCGTAATAATTTCTGGCTTGAAATTGACTTCTCTTTTGGCTTCATGCTGTAACTAACCGTTATCTCTGCCAAATTACATCCGTCATATATCTCAATCTGTCCAGGTGAAAAGTGGTGGATCTTCTATGATTAAGTTAAGTTACCATAACAAATTATAATTTCTACTACAATCATATATGTATAAGGGCTAGCAGTTACCTACGTCTTCACACGAATTTTAAATGACAGTCTAAAATTTGCTTGGATACGTGATTGACAATGAAAAAATTATAATCTAATCTTTCATTTATTTTAAAAACCAGTATATTTCACCTATTGAGTTGGAATGTGAAAAATTACGTTTTTCTTCCACGACGTGATATATATGGAATCTAACTATAGTACAAAACATTGAAGTACATTCCTTTTTTAGTTTCCAAACTGCAGTTTATTTATAGAGACGGTTTATTCTTTAAGCATAGGAGTATGCGGAATTTAAAATACAGGCTTATGGTTACTCCAATGAAGGCACCATCCTTCTAAGCAAGAAATATGCTTTTAAAGAATCTTTTAATATAATCTGTTGTATATTTAGATTTGTCTCTGATAGCAGTAATCTCATTAGACACTGTATAGAAGGTGGGGTACAGCTTGGATTTTCGCTCTCTTCAGACCATCGTTTTAACCACAAGAAAAGTTTAAAAATATAATGTAAATTTATTTTACAAAACATATTATATTTACATACCACATATTATTTCAATTTATTTATAATGAGACATATGCGCCTACGTGTGTGTGGTTATGATCATTACTTGGTACTTTAAAAATAAAATCTATCAAACGTTTATTCACGTGATCCCGACGTTTGTACTTCATTACCGGTCTAAAGTTTGAACGTTTGTATCATTTAAAAGTTCACACAATCAGTTAAACTTTATATTGTTAGTTAATATCAGTGACAATTGTCCTTAATTGATTCTAAAACATATTTTTCAACTTATTTATGAATTACAAAATTTAGGAATGCATGCACAAACAGGCAGTGACGATTTGTTGAATTTTATAATTGGTTGATATTCTTTTCATGTTAAGTTTCACTGGCAAGGTAACAGACAAACATTTTGCTAGAACATTTGTTACCATTTTATACAACAAAGGCAAATAGTTAATACATCTAAGTCCCAAATATATTTCAAATTTTAAACATTATCATTAAGAGCATTACAACATAACGTTCAAGACACATAAATGATATAATAGTGTCATAACTATCTTTCAGGCTTTAGCTACAATAGAGAGCTGCAGAAAAACATTAAAAATCCCGATCAGTAATAAATCAGTCATGTTAAATCACTGCTTGATATGAGACTGACAGCTTATCAGTCAACTTCACTGGAGCGTGACACCACGACTGCTTTGTATTGTTGAGTGCCACCTGGGTTTTAACACATGATCAAGTAATATATCATTAATCATTCCTACCTGTTACAATTTCACATTCACGCTCTTACCATAAGTAAGTGCACCACCACACTACGTGTCGAGTAACAGAATTCGATTAAATTAGTTGCAAAGATTCAAGTATTAGATTTTTTTCAAGCGAGATTTGTTACGGGGCGACATAATTGAAATTATTTAATATACTGGAATAAAAGTATTCTCTTAAACTTAGCTAATGTTTTACATCGTAACAGCTTTTGCATTAAAATATTATAGAAGTATTATACATAAACTTTTAAGTTGAGTTAACATAACTATAACTCCGAGAAAACACGTATCCCTTTATTAGAAAACTTCCTAATGCAATTACTTGAACTTTAATAAGAAGTGTAGACTACACGAATAATAATAAACATTCAATATGCAACCATTGCTTAGCTCAGTAGGTCTAGAAAATTCGCAAATTTAACACTTGAATAGTTCAAAAAGAATGAATCATGTATGTAGCAGACTTCAATACGCAAAAGGTCTCAATAAAAAAAAAGGGTGAAATAAAAAAAATTTCATGGGTGAAACAATCTTAACGCAATAAATGTTATGTCTGATAATTACTAAATTAACTCAATGTAAAAGGTTACTAACAATAAGTAAGTTAGATGTAAAAGATAGATGAATGTAAGTAGATTGAGAGGCCCACTCTTGCAACCCCAGGGACTTTCTTTTCTGAGTTGGATAGAACCCGTGTGTCGTCTGGAAGTTTAATATTTCTTACCCTCACAGATAAATAACGCAAATTCAGCCTTAGGGATCTCGTGCGTTTACAGCCTGACATTTACCTCAAAGGAAGTATCGTAGGTTATTAAAAATAAAATGTTGTGGAAAAACTGTAGAAATAAGCAGTCTCCCAGCACCCTTTCATGGTTACCGAAGAGGAAACTGTTATAACATATATAAATGTCTGACAGATATTATACAAATATAATTACAGATTTGTTTGTTTCTATAATTAATGAATAATTCACAATTATCCGTGTAAAGAACTGGTCTGTTAACGTAAACACAGCTATGATTGGTGCAGTGCGTTTAGCGCACAAACAAACAGTTTAAGTTTGTTTCCAGCATTTCGATGTTCCAAATATCTAGGAGTTTGTTTGAAATTGTTTTCTAGAACACGTAGAGTTGGAACTGTTATATTATTTTCAAAGAACGGTTTCATCTAGTATTGGGAACAGCTTTAAAGGGAGACTTCAGAGTGTAGTTCTGACTATCTTATGTTTTAGGACATTTCCTATCGTACAGTACTTAACTAATCGCTGAAAGCTAAAAACTGAGTAGAAATTATAGGTTATTCCTTACAAAGAATTAAAACCTGTAAATGTAAACAAATTGAAAACATTGGGTATATTAATTAGGCACATGGTTTTTCTGTCATAAAACTTTGATTATATAGTACATATAGTTACATCTATAGTATGTATGACGAAAAAGAGTTTACTTTGAATTTATATTTGTAAATCTCATTTGCATATTTCTTGTAATCAACCATTCTGAGAAAATGTGGTTTCCATGACGACACTCTGTGATAAACAATGAAAATTATACTCCTGTGTTTATATTCAGTAAGTATATCATTTAATCATAAATATCAGTGGAGTAATGTTGACGATATTTTGCCAATAATATTTGCACTAGGAATAACGTTGTTTATAACTGTAACGTTTAGAAATGTACTCGTTACATTGCTTTGGTTATACATATAAAATCACACTTTTGAGATACAAGTTTAAAAACAAATTAAATAGTCAGAATCGAAAAAAGCATAAAAATATTGGATACAAAGTCCAGTTCTCATGTTTTCTTGAATAATCGAATACTATACTCTTAATTATATACGCGTTCTTGGCCATGTGTATTCTCAGTCAATAATTAGTAAAGTTATTCCTGCAGTGGACGATATTTTATTTTGTGACTTATTTAAAGATTTGAGCATAAATTCCATTTGGTAAATATGCTTTTTTTAATACATAAAATATTAGATTTAGAAATACTTAGTTTAAAAAGTTGAGAAATCGCTGCTAATATAGACTTTAATAATAAAGCAAATGAAATAGATTACAATGCAGAAATGCAGTGACATGGACATAACTTGTTAATTAGATATTCCATCCTTTGAAAAATAATTCTTTAACGAAATGAGATTAAGATTTTTTATTAGTTTCACAATATTGAAACAAGGTATTCCATTGGCGGGAAAAGTTAATATTATTTATTCCTTGAATTCTTTTGTGTAATAAATAATTATTCTACCTTCGTCAATTAGAAAAACTAAACAAACTCAGAACTACCTTAATGATAAAGGATCTCAATATATTGTACTAGAGTTAAGATATCACTACAAAAACTTGAAATAACTTTTTTCAGACATTCAAGCCGTATTGTATGTAGAGATAAAAAGAAATTAAATATACATTTTATATAAACTTTAAATACACGTAACATTTCATTGTAATTGAAACCGTTTTTGACGTAGGTAATATCAATCATGGGTGGTATTTACCATTATTACTTGGGTTAATTACGATTTATAACAGTCATAACATTTGACAAGAAACAAACCTTAAAGATGTGGATTGCTAAACCAATCATATAACATACTTCCTTTCCAACTTTGTTTCATTTATCGGGCTTTAACATGTCGTTACCTGTTCGAAAAATTTATTTCGTAATATTTCACAATTCTATGCCATTCTCACGTACCTCCTACAAAGGAGTATTGCCATTGATAAAATCTAATGATAGTCAATGGAAAAACTGTTTGTGTGATCACATGATTACGTCGCTCCTTTGGTTTCTTACCACCAAAAATGTACTGTAGAATATGATAAATATACAATCTTAATTTATTATAATAAATGACACACATTTTGTCTCCATACACGAGCTGTGTCGTACTAGTAGAAATAAATGTTATATAGGAAATATATTTCTACTTAATAAACAAAAAGGAACATTACATTGTGTCCCTACGTACATGTCATATGTTTGAACAATACTACACAGTATTTTACTCGTTTAATTAAATATATCATACGTGGAAAATAAAAGTCAAACCTTATCGATGATCCTATCTTTCCTTATATAATAAATGTTAAAACATTGAGTATAATACACATCAATCGGCTACACAGTTGGTGGCGTGATTTTACAGGTAGGCAATAATTGATGGAGGTTTTTAAAATTATATCAGAGGCTCCAATATATCAACTGAAAACAAAACATGATCTGACAGTACATCTAATTATATATATATATATATATATATATATATATATATATAATATATCGTGTATCTATATTGTGTATACTACAGGTACGCAATTGTGTATATTGTACTCATTCATAACATTAAACTTTCCCCTGCTATTCATTCGTCATCAACGATCAATGGTAAAATTATTTTCGCTTATAAAACAGGAAATTTAATACTATAATTTTAGATCCAATTATTGTGATAAATAAAATGAGTTTTTAGTCATTTTAATAGCCTATATAGATTGTAATTTAACTAAAAAACACACACGTGCGTTTATTGTAGTATTCTACGCTGGTAATACCTTGTAACTATTTATTTTATTTTTTATTTCAACACAATGTTAGAAATTACAATTTTTGAAATATTATTAAACTGAATTAGTTTTAAAAATTTTAATAACGGACTCATATATATATATATATATATATATATATATATATATATATATATATAATTGGCTCAAATATAGCATTTTAGTTTTACACTAAAATGCAGTGTCTAGGTTAATACCACCGAATGTTACATATTCCATGTTTCTATTAATTATGCAAGATTTTATCAACTGAGCTACCTGGTTATATAAAGTTTCTACTATCACTTGGTAATTCTAAGGGATTTTCATCCAAATATCGTGACCATTAGTGTAAAAAAACAGACATAGAGCTGTTAGATTTTGAGAAATATTCGTTTCAATCGAATACTATAAACTCTTATGATCTTATTATTTCTACATGGATTTATCAATAAATTGATGTATAAATGTTGATAAATATGTTATATTGAATCATATTTTAAGAACAGTATAACACAAGGAACATCAAGCTATCCTGCAAATGCTAGCTGCCCGCACTCCCGGCCATTAGTGGTGACTCGAAAGTCACCTTTAAGCCGTTGGTCCCTAAGTTGTGTTAGAGACAGTTTCCTAGCTCTAACTTTACCTGGTAATTAAAAAGTTCTCTTTACTTGTTTAAAGTAAGATAATGTTCCTCATCTAATGGACAAAATATAAAAATTTATCTTTTGGATGTAGACTATATAATAAACCACGTTTTGGTATTAGCATTATGGGTAATATCGATCAATTCCAAAGTAGTCTCACTAAGAAAACTTATCCAGTAGCTGGTAAATTATACTCTACCTGCAAAAATTCAATTTATCAACTAACCTGTACGTTTTGTCTCAAGGACTACATTGGAGAAACCTCAAATTCTTTGCGGTTAAGTATTACCGGTCACCATTTTTCAATTAATCACAGTGACGAAAAAAACCAGTAGCCTTACACGATATTCACCTTAGTAAAAGCTTTGAGGATTGTTATAAACTCAAAGCTATAAGCAAAATTAAACATTGCGTAAATAGCTCTCGAAATGGTTGAATCTAAGGAAAATGAATTGGCACACCTACTTATGTTGAAATAAAAACAACCATATGTATTTAAAATGCACTAAATTATTGTTTTATACTTGAATCCTTAGATTAAGATCAGCCTCAATTCAAAATTATATTTTATTATGTTTAAGTAAACAACTGGGCTAACCAAAAATAGTTTAAATGTAAAAATTATTTTATTTATAAATTTATTTTATCCAGTTTACTTGAGAAATCTGCGATTACAACGAAATATTTTACGCTCAATAATTGTAGTTTACTTTTAAAAACGTTATAAGTGAATATCACATAGAAATGTAGAATAACTTAAATTGAATTATATACGAATTAGTAGATAAAAACATATTTTTTGTTGGTATATTGATAATATACATAGCTTTTTAACCTGCAGATCAAACGAAACCATCAGGAACTTAAATTCAATCTTATCTTAATTTATACTACTTCTGGGACATTATATTTTGTGGCAAACTCTTGTTTCTACAATCAAACCAACTTTAGAATCTCCTACAAGCATCCATTTGCACTTTCAGTGGCTAAATAATATATTTAATCTGAACGCCTTAAGATGGAATCCTTCAGGACTCTTGGTGTGTCTAGCGACACGCTATCTAAGAGCACTTCATTTCAAGGCTATTTACCAATACTTTGCGTATTGTTACTTTGTTGGCTGAGCTTTAGATAAGCCTCGTATCTTCTGTCTGTCTGTCTAACCACACGGAATCTCTTTAGATTTAAACTGTGCATGACGTATCATTTCCATATGAAAAGCACTAAATTTAGAATAAAGTGGCCAAAAGCTGATTTATCCGTTTAAAAGTAAAGGAATTAAGGCCAATGCTGATCTTTAACTTTCAATTCCTTATATTCCCTGTGAATAGGAGTGCGTTTTACTTTATTTTCCGAACGTTAGAGAACTCTAGGGATTGGGACAAATTTTACTTTAATCTGCATGTCTAACTGACTGTCTGTCCACACTATATCTAACCAAACTATTGATGTTTTGCATCAACATTCATATCTCAAGAACATTGAGATTGATACAAATGCATTTCACTCTATGGCATTTTGGCAGAGATTTCTCAAATAACTTTACACTCGTAAGAGATTTTTATCTAATAATAGAATATGTTATACTAAAAAAATTTTACGAATTATTTGCAGTTCTACTATTTGTATTAAAGTTTCTATTTTCTAGACAAGAAACCATTTGATGTGTGACGTCAAGTAATATACATAAATTATGTTTATATTTACACTATCCTAATAATATTAAATATGTCTTTTGAAAAAAAAGCAGGCATCTCAGAGCTGTGCATGTATAAGTATATGTTATTGATCAGAAGAGAAGAAAAATCAGTGTATGAGCCAAAAAGTAAGCCTGGTGTAAATTACTGTGGCCATAATTATACACAGGTTTTTTATATTTACTTGTACGTGGTAAAAGTCAAATTGAACATTGGCGTCGGAAATATAACTCACTCGAACAAGAAACGTTCATTCGAGTACATAACATACTAAATTTCCTTGGGTATCTAAGGGTTACTGCTAGTAATAAATAGAATTAAATGGCTTTTAAGTTATATAACACAAAAGTAGTACATTAACAACTATTATTGTAAATGAATTCTTGGGTAAGATTTACAAGATATGCATAAGTTTTGTATACATAACTTTGAAGAAAACTGTAGTTATGATCACTTTGACTAGACTAATGAGGTAAAGGCGCTTTTCAGAGAAAGGTACCGCCAACCCTCCTGATAAGTCAAAGGTTTCTATGTCTTTGTTTTGTTATAAATAGTCACCCTTTCATGTTGGAAACTCTTGTTATGTATTGCATTGTAAACGTTATGTGTCTATATTTAGATTTAAATACTAACGATACGATTACATTACTTAATGAACTTAGTTTTATTATTACTTATCATTTAACTCTAGCGCGGACTGTAATGATACAAGTAGTAGAAATTTAGCCATGTAACAAATTAGCTACATAAGTTAAATTAAATTAATTTGTAAGCAGGAATCTAGTACAGTTGTCTCTTTATCTGAAAGTGTTACGAGGTACCTATACTGCAGATCCGATATAACTAATAATATAGGATTTTCTGAAGTTACCTACAGCAGTTTATTTGGGATTGGAATTATAATGAATAATCATATTTTATTTATAATGCGTTATCATACATTAACATATATAATCCACTTTTTCTTAAATTTTGTAAGTGAAACGTGTTGATTATGCAGTATGAAAGGGTAAATGGCTTTTATATATCAATACAGATATAAATATATGATAGCTTTAGGAGAAATTATTAAACTGTCAGGTAACTTATAACTTTAATGACCGTGATATCACTAATGTGTTTACAAAGGAGTACTGACACCATCATAATTTAATAAATATCTAGTTGTAACATATTTCTTATTTAAAAAATACATTTTCTAAGCCCTGCTGATTAAATCCGCTTGTTCGTGTCTTACACCTCAATGTTTAGGCACCGTGTTCTTTAAACCGTTTGCTTTAGGTCTAAACGGATTTTTAATTATAAACATTCTTAAATGTATGGTATGCAAAATATGCTACAGTGGGTATTTATAGAAATATGTCCACTAAGCGTTATTATATAAGAGAAAATATTTTTACTCTACAACTAATGAAATATAATAATTTACTCTATCAATATTCTATAGTTTAATTTATATACATTATAAACATGTGGTAGTCAGCTTACCATATGGTTTAGGTCATATCTTGTTGAGAGGCAACAGATGACGAGGATGGGTACGATGACTTCTTCTCCTCTGGTGAAAGCTAGGGGCGTCCCGCAAGGAAGTTGTCTAGGCCCGGTACTCTTCACATTGTACACATCAGATCTGGACAACTGTGTGCGCCACTGCAAAGTCCATCTGTATGCCGATGATTGCCAGTTGCATATGCCATTTGGGTTAAATGGGTTGGAGGAGGCTATTGATAACGTAAATTCAGATTTGGAGAGCATGCGAGTGTGGTCGGGGAGACATGGTCTTAAGCTGAACGCTAAAAATTGCACGGTTCTCTACATAGCACCAGCGGCTCAGGTGCAGTGTATCAAAGAGAGCAACGTGCAAATCAGAATTGGCGATGAAAACTTGAGTGTAAGTGACACTGTAAAGACGCTCGGCGTTGTGCTGGACAGTGGGCTGGGGTTTTCTGACCATGTGTCGTATGTTTCTCAGAGAGCACTGGGGAGACTGCGAGGCATGTATACGCTGAGATCCACCCTTCCAGAGTCCGTTAAACTGCGTCTTGTCCTGTCTGTCGTGTTGCAAATTTTTTATTACTGTTTTCCTGCATACGGCAATAGCATCTCAAAGGAGGACGCAGAACGAATTCAAAGAATGCAAAACACTGCAATTAGTTTTGTATACGGGCTCTGTCGAAGAGATCACGTGTCACCCTTTCGAGATGCTGCAGGACTCATGACCATGGATGCCGTGTGTAGGATGCAGACTTGCTGCCTTGTAAACAATGTACTGTTCCAGCGGGAGCCACGGTACCTGGCAGAAAGGCTGTGCAGTCGTGCTGAGATCGTTTGCCGCAACACTCGGCAGAGTGACCAACTCACTTTAATAAAGTGAGGTTGGAGATTGGTCGAAGGGAATTTTCCCATTTTGGTCCAAAGTTGTACAACGGTCTTCCTTGTGACCTTAAATTGCTTAAAGGTCACCAATTTAAACTTCAGCTAAAGAAGCACCTCTTTTCACTGGAGTGAACGTTTTATACTTTTAACTTAGTAATTTTAACTTTTTTAAATAAGTTTAGTGTCTAAAATATATTGTATCATGTTGACGTGAGTTATTATGAAAAACAGATGTATCTGATAATCGCTTGAAATAAAAGGCATGTTTATTTATTTATTTTATTTTACCTTGATTTAATTAGTACATTATTTCAATGCATTAATTATGATATAATATATTGTAATATTTCACTTTAAAGGAACAAATTCGTCCCTAATTTTGCCTTGTTTTAATGTAAATTTGAAGTAGTGAATCTTCTGAGATATGGAGTAAAAACAAAATATAATTAAAGAGATAAAGCAAATACCACGTGATTAAAACATTGAAACTTTAGAAAGTGTTTTGCTTTGTAGCTTCTTTAAACTACATCAATATATATTAGGAACAGTCTTCAAACTTATTTGACCATCAAATTGTTATCAAAATCGTGAATATGGTGTTAAACTTCAATATATTCTCTGTGAACCACTCCAGTACATTGAAAAAGTTACAATAAGGCAACCAATTTTAACAACAGCTTATTTATTTAAATTAAAAACAAAACATATTTGTCTGATATTTGGAGTAACAAAATAAAACTATTTCAACGGTTATACTGTTATTATTTAATGACCTTACTTGCTTGCTACACTATTTTAACTTAGCGTGTTTTTTGATAGCCTAACAAAATAATTTTAAAATGTTGTTTGTATCTATACTCTTTCAAATGATTTAGTTCCGTTCTGAAACATTTATTGTTTCCTAATTGTTGATCTGTCTCAACTGAAGTATCTGACACAGTAACCCATACCTACGCTAAATGTTATACAAAACTGCGGTGATTGTATAGATAACGGAATTACGGCTGTACCTAAATAGGTCTAATTTACCTCTAAAATAAACTTTTATTTAATTATATTTTCCTTCAATTTTCTCTATTAAAACAAAATAATAATTACTAGTATATGAAACTTGTACGGAGGCCATCTTTATGAAACTAAATTATGCTTAGTAAAATTTACTAAATTCCAACTCATCTTAACAAATTCCTAAACTGTTATATGGTACACTAAAGTAAACATGTTGGAGATAGGTAACGTTGGTATCACTGTTGTTGTAAGCCGCAGGGAGACTTCGTCATGTGTTGTTATGTTACAGAAACTGTTTAAACAATTCAAAACCAACAACCAGTTTATATTCTGTCAGATAACTATTCGAAAGCTCTGCTCACTGTTATGAATTGGCTAGTATATACTTTTACAATAAATGTTTTTTGCCATAAAATTATATGTAAAATTCCAGTTTTGAACAAATAAATCATAAAATACTTGGAACAGGGGTTGGATTTCACAATACATTACATATTATAATCTTATATTTTGCAAATTTCTACCAAATTTTTAACACTTTATTTTTTATTTATTAATTTTATATCTATACTTAAAACATAAGATGCCTGGCATTTAAATTTATTAAAATAGATATGAAAACTTATTATTATCAGTAAGTTAGAGGAACCTAAACTTTTTGTATAATGGTCGTGTAAATTACTATTAGATTTGTTGGATAATAAATCTTTATAGATCCAGGATATATTTTTTGTTTAGTCTTACTTTCCATTAGACTAAACCAAAGTTACAAATGTCACGTAAAATATTTCTTAGTTGTTATATTGAATAATTTTCTAAATAAAATTGCAGCAACTTAATTTAAAAATGTAGAAGTAACATTTCCTGTTTTTAGATTAATAATTTGGATGTAATATTTAGAGTTCATTAAGAGATTAAATGGGTGGGGAAATGTTTCATATTTGGTAAAATCCAAGGAATACTCTTTAGCCATCGTTAAGAGAAAGATGTATTTTGATAAAAAGTTTATTTTTAGTTGTAATATATTTAAAAAAATTATCTATTGTGGAAAAATTACAGAAATCTAATATAAAAAAAATCTTTATCTCAAATATATGAAATGAAAATGTTCTATCCACACACATAGTGGCTAGAAACGGAAGCCGCGGGCAATGTTTGTCTTGTGTTATTGCTGTTCTACCACAGACACTGTTCAAACACTCCAGAACATACATTCAGTTAATATTCCGGCGTAGGCTACTGACACTGTTATTTCACACTTTTTTATGACTCGATTATCCTTTAAACATGTATTTCCGAATTACATCATGTTTTAAACTCAGTTGTACTAAGTCAAAATATTAGGTAACTTAAGTGTTTCCGATATACCTACGAGAACCATGAATTGGGATAAGCATTTGTCTACTTACGAAATTGATTGCAAGTTTTTGTTTCCTGTAATAGGGTTATCAAAAGATACGGAAGGGTTTATTTCCACTTTCACCAAAGTTTAACTATAGCAAAATAATATCAATTTTTACTTTTTTATATTTCTTGAGCCCTAGGAGAGCTTATTGCGCATAGGGTGGAAGAATTTAATTTCTGCCCGTCTGAATTTTGGTCTTTCCGTATGTCTGTATATGTATCGGTTTTAAATTTTACAAGCAAACTCAGCGAAGACTTACGAAACTTAGTGTCGTGTACTGCTACTTTGCGTTTTAGTAATTGTAAGATAGAAAAAATATTAGCTCAACTAGAGAAGAAACATAGCTTTATAATTATTGCAAATAAAATTGTAATAAAAAAATTAAATTATCAGAGTAAGTAATAATTTATTTTAAGATTGACTGAAAGTATTAGATGTAGTTAATAGGGGTTCAGAATTTTATTGTTATAAGAAATATAAATTTTTAACTTTCAATCCATAAACATTTTAGATTCTATACTTAAGATATATGAGTAATCTGTTATCATAGATTATACACTTTGAAGATTACAAGAACCAACTATCTATAAATGTTACTTTAAAATAGCTGAATATAATTTTCACAATAAAAATAAATATTTCGATTTGATGTGTATTGCCTATTTAAACAAGTGTACGTAATCTTGGAGATCTTATAACCACTGTTGCATTAAAAACTGGTTTATGTCACTCAGTCTTCATTAAAATATGAAAACATCATCATTGATATAATGCATATTAACTGTGAGAACTCTTATATCTGTGAGCATTTTTGATGACGAGGTCCAGTATAAATGCTGCAGAACTCTTGATGGAGCAGTGAGTTCCCTCGACAATACTCAGTTGAGAATAAGAAATGTTAGTGATTAACATTATGCACATTACATTATAAAAGTCGACCGGTCAGGGGACACAATTTATAATTTGGTTTATTTATAAATATTTAAATATACCATTTTATTATGTTTACAAAAGTATATTTACTAACTATGCATTACAGGAAAATAAAATTAAATATAATATATTGCACGGAGATCGTATCAAATTAAGATGTTTAAATATTTAGTGATAAGTTTATTCCTTCCTATACGATATATTGTATCATATATGTAATTAAAAGAAAATACCCAATAACCAGGATGAAATGTACAATTTCTACTTCTATATTTTAGTAATAAACGTCATAGCCTAACTTAAAAAACAAAGCAAATGAGTATTAGTACTATTCTAATCAATAAGAATAATAGGCATAAACATATACTTAGTTAACATCCCGTATTATTAAAAAAGAAATAAGAGTCTTCTATATCAGAAGTAGATGGTAATATTATTTGAACACTGAAAACGGGAAAAGTAAAGAACAATCAGACTATTAACTAATATATAATATATATATATATATATATATATATATATATATATATATATATAAGGAAATTGCCATTTATACAATTTAATGTAAATAAAAGTAGTTTGTCAGGTATTTGGTCTTCCGATCGTATGTTAGTTTTCTTATTTAAACGCATATGTGACAGATACGGCCAAATACAAAATAATTGAATCGGAAAAAGTAAGCGCTCTGTGGTGTAATGGTATATATATATATATATATAATTTTATGTTTTTATACTGTGAGATAGACTGTTTCTACAATAGACTATGTGAGATTTTTAGTAACTAAATTGTAAATATATTTAACGAGTAATATTACAATATATATTAATACTTTAAAAAACTTCGCAGGATATCTTGGCTGGCCGAGGGCAGACAACTTACAGTTACGGTCTAATATTACAGTTCTTCCTAAATGCAGCTCTCCTTTAATAGGTTGACAAACTGTAGTCTTCAAGAAGACTAAAGGATTTAAGAACCATAAATATGTTATACTCATGTATAACGAGGTGTATGCAAACACTGAATAATGTACTTCTATACACAATAAGGAGCTATATACATCTTAATTGTATAAATATAGTTCGTAGAATTGAAGGTTACTCGATAAACAATAGAACAGATGGCATAGATACTTACTATTTTGAAGACAGAGAACTTTCTGAAGTCAATATTAACTGAAAGTAGAGTGTGGGGAGTTCAGTTCCACTCTCATGTCAACAATAATAATCTCAACTACTAGCTGCATCTAAATGTTCCGCGTGTTACATTTCCAAATAAGTTACGTGTGGACAGAAAGCAGAAAGTTTTAACATATATTTTATGAAATAATTTTACATTGACCTGTATCTCAGTGATCCAAAGGGTCTTTTTTCTATCATAATTACTCTGATAGTACATTAAATAGTGCAGAGCTACGAAACTAAAGATTAATATCAATAATACATTAATATCTTCATTCACAGATACACACTTCATTTTGGCAGTAGATATTTGTCATAATTATTCCCCATTGATGAGAGCAAACAAGCTCAGTTGGCTCATTTCAGTGTATAAAATAATAAAACAGCAATATTCAGGTTAAGAGTGAGCTTTGTTTGTTGTCAGCTTTGAATTATCTGTTTGGAATCCTGAATATAAAACTTCGTAAAACACTCCAATATTTATGTAGAAGGATGAGATAGCTCCATGTTTGAGGATACATTTCCTTTTTTAAATCAACACCGTTCAAAGATTTGGATAAATCTAGTTTTTTAACCCAACTGTAGATCTTTTGTTTGTTTTATTTCATAGGTAATAATTTTAAATTATTTAGTGCTTTTTTAATTTCCTTTGCAGAATTTCCTACAATATTTTTTTCTATAAAAAAGTATCATTGATGTATTGAACACAACACCATTCCATTTAAACGAATACTTCTTCTTTAAGAAATATCAATACAATATTCTATTATATGTGTAAACATTTCTACCACTGTTTGGCGCTCGCTGTAAAACACGTTTTTCTAGTAAATAAGAATAACAAGGAAAAGTACATATCATAATGAAAACATACGGAAGTGAAGGGATCAGCATTATCTATACAGGAATCCTCTTAAGGAGAGTATACCTTTTTTACGAGAGAGAAAGAACGAGAGAGAGAGAGAGAGAGAGAGAGAGAGAGAGAGAGAGAGAGAGAGAGAGAGAGAGAGAGAGAGAGAGAGAGAGAGAGAGAGAGAGAGAGAGAGAGAGAGAGAGAGAGAGAGAGAGAGAGAGAGAGAGTTAAAATCTCACGGACTAGCCAATATTGGAAGTAAAGATGCTCATTCAAACCCCTTCGTTTAGACAAATTATTAATACACGTGCATTTATGGAACCCATATTCCTACAAGTTTATTTCATATTATTTTTATGGATTATGCTCATAGACAAAAGCTTTCCCGAGATATGTTCCTGTTAGCAAAAACCCCTGTAAGTGCTCAATCATATCCCGTAGGTGGTCATGTCACAATCAAACACAACGTTGTATATGAAGAAATTGAGTTAGGCTTAAAATATTAGGTATACGGCTCAATCATATCCCGTAGGTGGTCATGTCACAATCAAACACAACGTTGTATATGAAGGAATTGAGTTAGGCTTAAAATATTAGGTATATGGCTCAATCATATCCCGTAGGTGGTCAAGTCACAATCAAACACAACGTTGTATATGAAGGAATTGAGTTAGGCTTAAAATATTAGGTATACGGCTCAATCATATCCCGTAGGTGGTCATGTCACAATCAAACACAACGTTGTATATGAAGGAATTGAGTTAGGCTTAAAATATTAGGTATACGGCTCAAACATATCCCGTAGGTGGTCATGTCACAATCAAACACAACGTTGTATGTGAAGGAATTGAATTTGGCTTAAAATATTAGGTACATGGCTCAATCATTTTTCGTGTAAGTTCTTATATCTGCTCCGGTTTAAAAACCACACAGGTCCACTCTTCCACCTGGATCAGCTATAAAGTATTAAATATAAATCTAGAATCGTGTTCTAGAAATTTTACTATTTATATCGTTATCAGATAATATCATCGGTATACAACCAATTCTTTAATATTACCGTATTTTTTATACTCTTTCACTATTTGATCCGCAATATCAAATTTTCATTATTATATTTTCCTAAGAATGTATTCTTTCATTATTAAATTTATCTTAAATCAATTAAAAATACGCAACATTTTTACGTCAATTTGATTATTCCACGTATATTTCGATACCAACTGGGTTTTACATCTTTTTCATAATGCCATTTATATCCGTGTGTTTAGTACCGCAAATAAGTATTTTATTTTTTTTATCACATCACGTTCCCGACGTTTGTACTTCATTGTGTACTTCATAACCTTAAAAAGGACATCTGGCACACTCTCTACTTAACATCAGTAGTGTAACAAAATAGTACTTTATTACAATTAGTTCGAATGTTGCTTTATTGTATGGAAACCTCACTCTTTATTTCATTTATTTAGCACGACTATGGGGAATGAATCTCCTTAATGGGCCCAAATAATTAGTCTAGTTCACATGAAAAGTTTAGTTCCAACTTCACACATCTCTTGGGCTTTAGCTACAATACAGAGCTTCAGAAAAACGTGAACAATCCCGATCAGTAACTAATCAGTCATGTTAAATCACTGCTTGATACGAAACTGACTTATCAGTCAACTTCACTGGAGCGTGACACCACGATACTATATACAGTTTTTAACTTTATAACTAAAACCCTATATAAAGAGCACGGGTTTTAATTTTGGTGCAAGTCATTACATACAATTCGGCTGAAAGTTAGGAAATCTTATAACTCAGTGTGATATCATGAGAATTCAAATTGACAAACGAAAGTCTTCTTTCTGTCTATATGGCTGTGAGCCTTTTTTATACTAAATATAACACACATTAATAGAGTTATGGTCTTGAAGAAATCCTGTTACACGATACGTAGTGTGGCAATCTCCTACCTTGTTTAAAAACGTTACTGGTACAGAAACGTAAATTTACATAACGTATAATTAATTATTTGTAAGATTATCCTTCGTATCCTGTCGCCTTAAAGCGAATACAATGCCCTTTATCATAAATGCCCCTACATAAATTATATTCATATATTCACTGTATTTATTTGTATATACCAGCTGAAATCGTTATCACTGGCAATATCTTAAAGAAAAAGCTTCGCTGATGATCCATGATACATGTAATACATCAAGTATATATCCCATACAGAGACAGAACATTAAATCTTACCCAATAGAAAAGCAACTCATTAATACATTCTTGAAGCTCTTTTCTTATTGGAAATTATAGATAAATTTAAATCAAAATCTCCAATAATATTTTTTTTATTTTTGTCTATTTTTTATTATTGTTGTTAAAAACTTACATTATTGGAGAGTTTGATTTAAATTAATATATAACCCAATGAATGCTAAAATAAAAATTAAAAATTATTATGGCTTCGTTCCTATTTATATTTTCAATTTTTTTTCCAATTCTTATTATATAAATACGGCTATTATTGGTTAATGTTTATATTTAACGATGTGAAACAAACCGAACATTGTTTACGCGTATTCATAATAATCTGCTTTTCAATTATCTAGGTTTTTATTAATATATCGATTTTAAAGAGAGAAGAAGAGAGAAAATGGATAAGAAACTTTAGTTGGCATTAACTTATTTAATGTTTGAATATAGTCGTTTATTGCTACGATTTTAATTGCAAAGGAATATTTCATGGTATTTTAAAAGCTTGTTCAAGAAATAAATTATTTCTTATGTTTGAAAAGTAATTATGTAAAAAATTATAAAAATAAATGTTGCAAGTATTAAATTTCTTGTTTATATAAAGGATGTGTCTGGATCTCTTTGCGGGCTTATTGGGCAAAGGGATCGGCAGGATACTTTATCACGAAGTAAAGGACATCGGGTTGGTTCAGTTACTTAGGCGCCGAATATTCTTTTATTATCTCGCATAAAATATAAAATACGAGTTTAAAAAACGTAAATAGCTGTTTCATACTTGACGAAGTATAATTTAGTACTGTTCTAAGAATATAAATTAGTTTTCCTGTAACGTTGTCAAAGTGTGAATGGTAACACAGATTACGGAAAACTAAACCATGTCAATCCTTTAAATGGAATTCGTTACTTTATTTTAACAAACAAGTTACATGGAGTTTTTGTTTAATAATTATGATTACCCTGTATTATTTGGGCAATGAAAAGAATGTTCGGTGTGGAAGTGGCACATATAAATGCTTGTTTATAAACGTGTTACTATCTAAAGTGTTTTAGTTTTTTTTACAGAGAACTTGCTAATATATCTGAAATTTCCTTATGCTACTTCCTTCCTTTATTTTAAAATATTTTTGAAATTTTACATTATATTTGTTTAAACGATAATTTATTAAAATTCCAATGGAATTTTCAAAAACCGCTTTCTTCTTAAATATTTGAACAATGCTTGAAAAATGCCTTTTCAGTTTTAATTTTAAATATTCACCATTTATGAAAATATTAATATTATAGTATAGGCTTTAAGGAAATTTATTTCTCATAAAGTACAGTATAAATATACTAATATAATACTCATATAAATATACAGATAAAATAACAAAAGTAAAAAAAAATTCAAATCAGTTTACTGAATTAATCAGTTAATGCCAATATAATATAAGTTATTTTCCATCTATTAATCAGTTTATAAACATAAAAATGTTTTATCATAAAAGCGTATTATATGTTTTAAAACCGCGCGTTGTATTTAATTTTATGTTTAATTTTTTATCATATACTTCGTTCATATGTATTAATACATCCCCCACCTGACGAAGAGGATAGATTCCAGTCCTCGAAAATGTGTGTTACACCTTTATATAAAGATTGGAAATATACGAAATACTGTTGTTATTTTATGTACTTAAGATTACAGAAAATAAATATGATGTAGTGCTAAAAAGGTATGTTCTTGAAGAAAATATTTTTTTTATTTATAAAACATTTAGATTTTTTATTCCATACGTAGATCCAACTTTCATTAAAACATTTACTATTAGTATTTAAATTTGCGTGTTATTACTCCTAATTAGCATTACGTAGAAGCATAGGAGAACATGTTATAAATAATTGAGTGCATACTTTACCAAATTCTTCACCAAATAAAAATTACTTTTTTATGCATTTACGAGTAGTTTAAATTTCGCAGAACTATGGACCTACCTGATGTAGATCCAGTTTAGAATTAATATTTGTAATACAAATAAGTAAAAGGGTGATCATTTTGTAAACATTTAATAACATTACTTAAATTCGAAAAGTGTTAATCTTTATCAATCATTTGCGCTATATCAAATTTTTAAGACATCCATCACAGCGTACTCTAAACGTGGCTGTTACTGTTGTGTCAATTCTTCGGTAAAGACTAACTTGAATCTATATTTTACTTAATAAAAAAATGTTTCCAATTAAATTATATTCCTATCAAACCTAAATTGTTAAATTTATAAATGAAATAAAAAATACGTTATTTGTTAATTTTATATGCCATATTTACCTTAATATAAAATAGATGTTAATTTTCAATATGAATATATTATTTTGATATCTTGTACTGATTAATAAAATATACGTTATATTGTTATTACTCTTTAATTTTTTAAATGCTTCTAATCCAAGTCTTATATCAAAATTTTTGTTTTAATATAGTATTTGTAAATTACATGTAAATGTACCCTTTCAACGCAAACTTTGAGAAAATTTAGGTTCAAAAGCAGAAATTGGTCATAAATATAAGGACAATATACTTATGAGGAGTATATAAATATGTTCCCAATAACGGAAACATTTCTTTGAAAATATAGTATTAACTAATGCTATTAACGATTTTTATACAATTATATTATTATTAAAGATATCGTTGTTCATTGCAATGAAACGCTTTTTCTCATACAATTGTTCATTATTTTCTTTGAAATGTGCAGAGAAAATTATAGGGTTTGGATGGATGTTTTTTGTTTAAGTAGGTTTCTCCAAACACAAAACATAAAAAGTAGAGTATTCTATTTTTATTAAGCTAAAAATGTTTGTTCTTGAAGTTTTATTATTTATTACCATGTCTGTAATTTAATTATATTTTATTATGTTGTTTATAACGTAATAAACCTGAAGAAACCTACTTTAATGTTCTTTTTTACACAAACTTTTAAAAATATAGAAAATATTTGATATTTTAATAAATAAATATACATGTTATGAACGGGGAAAAGAATCCGAAGAGAACTTTACTAAAATATTAAATGAAGAACATTAAAGTGGTGAAATACGGTGACACAGACGGAGTTTGTCATTAAGATATTCTCGCCTTTCAAAAAGAATTCATTAACGTAATGAGATTAATATTTCAATTAACATTACAGTATTGAAACAAAGTATTCCTTTGGTATTAAAATATAATATTAAGGTTCTTCTATCCATTTTTGGGTAATAAATAATTATTATCTCTTTGTTAACATGCTAATTGCTGATTGGTTTACGGCAAACTACATGAATTTTAATTAATATATCACCAAAAGTACAAAATTAAAAATACTGTGTGGGTAGAAAAAAGTAATTAAATTTTACTTATTTAAAATAAAATTTTAACACATATCAATCGTTATAAATGGCAATTGTTTGCATTCCATTGGTATTGTCAGATACTAATATAGTATTACCATTATTTCTTGGTTTAATCTCTTCTATATAGCATACAATCCAGTAGGTCATGTCATTGCGACTTCGAACAATCATAAAGCCCCCTTTACACTGCCCGAGCATTCGTCGCAATCAGGAGTGACGAACGATCATTCGTTCGAGGCTCAGGCAGTGTAAAGCCCCCTTTACACTGCCCGAGCATTCGTCGCAATCAGGAGTGACGAACGATCATTCGTTCGAGGCTCAGGCAGTGTAAAGCCCCCTTTACACTGCCCGAGCATTCGTCGCAATCAGGAGTGACGAACGATCATTCGTTCGAGGCTCAGGCAGTGTAAACAGTTTCGGCGAGCCGAGCAAGGTCGAATCGAATGCTCGTTCGTGCTCGAGCCTGATCCGCCCGATTTCGGTTTTCCGGCGAATCATCAAAGGGATGCTCGTTCGCCGCTCGCTCAGTGTAAACACCTCGGGTTTCTTCAAACAGCGTTCACCGAATTCTGTTCTTGCCTACTAGCTGTCGAGTTCACACGTCTCCCATTTCGAGTGTGGAATTCCTTCTTTAGTTTATTCTGTGTAGTAATTTTTCGTGAAAGCAGCATGGAGTGGGAGAATGAAAAGTGCCTCCTTTTAGTTTCTCTTTATGAGGGGCACTCAGAGCTGTGGCAGCCGAACCACAAGCTGTACTTCAACAAAATTAAAAAAAATGACGCTTGGGAAGCTATAGCGACGCAGTTGGAGACGACATACGACACCGTCAAAAGCAAAATAACCTCCTTGTTGGCTTCCTTCAGGAGGGAGAAGAACAAGGAAGAAACTTCAAAAGGGACTGGAAAAGGTAAGTCAGCCTTCTTCTAGCAAATTTATAGCTTTTTCCGGTGAAATTCATAATTTTTTCAACCAAATTCATAAATATTTCAACCAATTTCATACACTTTGAATACACCAATTGACAATATTATTTTCAAGAAATCATAAATAATAATAAAAATAGAAGGTGATCATCTCTTAATATATAAAAAGTTAAGTATCTTTATTATCGTTATTATAATATAGAAAATAAAAGGTGGAATGGAAATAAGATGTTGTGATTTGCAGCCAGACGGTGCATTGTTCTCTGAATAGTACACCTATGTTTTCGGTTCAACGAATTGATAATTAAATGTACCTATTTTTTATCAGGTGCTGACGAGATCTACAGGAGCAAATGGTTTGCTTACGAAGCTTTTGGGTTTTTGAAGGATAAGAACAAGTGCAAGGAAACCATCAACTCATGTACTTCACAAAACGCTTCAAAGGAGAATGAATCACAGGTAAGCTCACGAATTACACTTTTTTACCTGCATGGCTTATTAGAGATTCATTTTTATGTACTTAAGCTTGAAATGCCTCCTAATAGATTCAGGTATAATATGCCTCCTAGGTAGTACAATAAATAGGTAATGAATCAGAATCAGAAAATTTATTGTGGTAAACATTTTCACAAATGCGACACAACGTCATGCTTAGGCTTAATGATTATTTTACTAATTACTAAGTCTATCTACCTGACTTATCAAACTAACAAACTCTTCAATATTGTAACAGCAGAAATCCAACAACAAACTGTACCATAGTTCAAATTCATTTATGCTGAATCGCGGTAGGAAGTAGGCTCTTATTAACTAGACGCGGTGCGTGGACATTTTTTTGTTCAGTTGGACCGGCAATAAGCTGATCGGTCAGTGACGTATCGGGTGATGCGTTCCTCCCGGCTCGCTGGTCAGTTCGAGTCTTGAAGCCACGACGACAAGGTCCTGTTGAGAATCGCAGCTCTTCCTCTAACCCTATAGTGTGGGATTTAGAGTAATTCCATTTTTTTATCGCGTGTAAATTTAATTCAAGTTTTTTAATTTTTCTTCAGTGCGTATTAAATCCCTATCAGCCTCCGTAATCTTCAAAGTAGTAAGTCCCGTACCAGCGTTTAGTTAATATCTTTGATTTTTATACTGTTGTAATTAAAATTTCTAAAGTTTCCCATCTTTCAGAGTCTGAGAATTAATTACATTTTTTGAAGTATTGTGAATTAAATTTTGGTCATAAAGTTAATATCAAGTTTTGTGTTATATTGATTTTGAGTATTTTGAGAAGAGAACTTTTATTTTATTTTGTTAATTTAAACCATTTTTGAGAAGTATAAATTTTTAGTTTCATTTAAATTTTAATTCATTTTTAATCAGACTCTTAATTAGATTTGTTCGATTGTGTGAAGTTTTGAAGAAAATCGAATCAAAAGTTTGTAAACTTTGTTAATTTTTTTTGTAAACTTGAATTTCGGAATAAACCAAGTATTTCCGAAAAGTTGTTTAATTTATAAAGTATTAGCTCCATATAAATTTAAAATATGTGCTATAAAAACGGTACATAATTTGCGCAATCTGCTATTTCTTTTTGAGCATAAACTTGTACAACAGGTTATTTACAGGAAAGAACTTGTAAAACTTGCATAAACTTGTCTGATACCTGTAAGTGTGTGTAACTTGTATAAGACTTGTATGAACTTGAACATTGGGTATAAACCTGCATAATTTTGTGTAGTGAGTAAGACTGAGGACTTAGAATAATATTGTGAGTTTGGAATATTTGATTTATTTTAAGAAAATTATTTTAAAATAAAAATGGAGCTAGCGCATGTAGATCTGTTGCTCAAAAAGGAATTAATATTTGAAATAAATTTTAGGGACGGAAATGCTTTTAAATACGACACCGTCATAATCTTAGGAAAATGTGAAGGTACACTTTGAAATTTAATATTAGGGACAGTGCTTGTAATCTGAAAGGGGGTAAACAATAAATAAAATAATTATAGTTATTGTAGAAAGGGTCAAGAACAATGAGGGCAGGAGATAGGAGTATTGTGAGCGCTTCCTGTGTAAACATAAAAAGGTCCGGATGTGCCCAAGCCCCTGCCCGTTGTAAAAGTATTAGTTTGTAAGAGTCCGTATCATAAAGTTTTATTACAACTGAAGCTGATAAGTGAAAGCGAAGTGAACCCTGATAAGTGAAAACAAAGTGAGCCTGATAAGTGAAAGTATTTATGACTCGATAGTAAAGAAAGGACTGGGCAATATGATTGAACTCACTGATATAAATGCTTATCGGAGATAATAATGAAATATCGATCCTGGTTAAATGTGTTTTTTTTTTAAATAAAGATAGGTTGTTTTTCTTAAAAGGTGAATATTTCAAAATTTAAATTTAAATTCGAAATGTGAAATTTTAGAACTCAATAAACATTAACTCCCCCCCGGCAAAGGTCAGTATGTTTTATTTTCAGGACAATTATATTGTTGAAAAGGAATTGAAGATGGGTCTAAAAACAATAAAATGACAATATAATTTATTTCTAAATTAACTTCAAGAATTGATTATATAATTATGTATTAATTTGGCCCAAAACACAAAACAAGTTAAGTATGAGAGTCCAGTAGCTTATTATAATAGTAAAAATAAATAATGGAATATAAAAGGGTGATGTGACGACGTTTTTATTTCAGCACATTGTATGGCTAAGATGAGAAGTCATAATATAAAATGCCAGTGTAAGTGTGTAATAGAAGTGTTGTTGTAAACCATGTAATTTTCAGGGACAATGAATGGCATTAATGGTGTATAAAGTAAATACACAGATTTCTTCTGTGATATATCATGAGATATATATTCTTCCCTGTTCCTTCAAATGTAGAAGGACAGGGTAATTTTGGTAATGTTGTGGTGTTGTTGTCCCCTGTTCCTTCCAATAGAGAAGGACAGGGTAATATTTTTTGGTATACAATGAGTTGTATTAATAGTGATATTTCTTCCCTGTTCCTTCAAATGTAGAAGGACAGGGTAATATTGTTTGTTATCACTATATGAGGTTTATTGTGTGTAAACAATTGATTATTGTGCCATTGTAATCCCTGTAAATTGATTGTATTGTAATTAACAACATCTGGTAATGGTTTACATTCGTGACACTGGCGCAGGCGTACAATAAGAACACCGTGAAAGACTGACAGCCATACAATTATACGGAGGGAATATTTTGTAAAAGGAATGTCCTCCAAGAGCTCAATGCCTCGCTGGCTGAAATTGTTATTAGATTGGAGGAGCAGGTAGCAGTGCTATTAGCGAACCAGAGCCAGCCAACCACGAGATCAACGAGGCCGCCGCACTGCACCGGCCAGTACAATCATTGGAGAAGCTACCTGCCTCTACACCTCACCTACCACATCCCTCTGCGATGGCTACCTGGGGACCCACACTGGACGTCGGACACCTTCTACCACATCACCCCTCGGACTACACATCACAGCCTCCACGTAGTGATAAGTACAAAAGAATTGTTATTTAAAAGTGTGCATGTGGAGGGATATTATTGTACTTAGTCCGGGATGAGTGTTTAAAGGTTTAGGTTCCTACCGTGATTGCAGCTTCGGGCTAGGGAAAATATGTACCATAGTTCAAATTCATTTATGCTGAATCGCGGTAGGAAGTAGGCTCTTATTAACTAGACGCGGTGCGTGGACATTTTTTTGTTCAGTTGGACCGGCAATCAGCTGATCGGTCAGTGACGTATCGGGTGATGCGTTCCTCCTCCCGGCTCGCTGGTCAGTTCGAGTCTTGAAGCCACGACGACAAGGTCCTGTTGAGAATCGCAGCTCTTCCTCTAACCCTATAGTGTGGGATTTAGAGTAATTCCATTTTTTTATCGCGTGTAAATTTAATTCAAGTTTTTTAATTTTTCTTCAGTGCGTATTAAATCCCTATCAGCCTCCGTAATCTTCAAAGTAGTAAGTCCCGTACCAGCGTTTAGTTAATATCTTTGATTTTTATACTGTTGTAATTAAAATTTCTAAAGTTTCCCATCTTTCAGAGTCTGAGAATTAATTACATTTTTTGAAGTATTGTGAATTAAATTTTGGTCATAAAGTTAATATCAAGTTTTGTGTTATATTGATTTTGAGTATTTTGAGAAGAGAACTTTTATTTTATTTTGTTAATTTAAACCATTTTTGAGAAGTATAAATTTTTAGTTTCATTTTAATTTTAATTCATTTTTAATCAGACTCTTAATTATATTTGTTCGATTGTGTGAAGTTTTGAAGAAAATCGAATCAAAAGTTTGTAAACTTTGTTAATTTTTTTTGTAAACTTGAATTTCGGAATAAACCAAGTATTTCCGAAAAGTTGTTTAATTTATAAAGTATTAGCTCCATATAAATTTAAAATATGTGCTATAAAAACGGTACAAAACATTTAATTTTCAATTTAAAAGGTCTTAAGCTAAGTTGTTGGATATGGTTTGGTAACAAATTATACAGTTTTTTGCCTATTTCTAAAAAGTTTGATTTAGTGGAATGATAGTTGTACTTATCTAATCTAAGCATATTACAGTTTCTTGTGAAATAACCATGTACAGAACTATTAGTTGGCACAGAATTTAAATGAGTTTTTACATACAACAAACATTCCAATATAAAAATAGAATAAACAGTTAAAATCTTAAGCTGTCTAAAATATGGTTTACAGTGAGTTCTATTCCCCACCTGACATATAACTCTCACAGCCCTTTTTTGTAATACAAGTACCCTTTTTACATTCCCATCATTACCCCATACTAAAATTCCATAGGTTAAATGGCTATGTATGTGGGCATAATAAACAGCTATTAACACTTCTCTATTAACAATTGATCTTAACCTACACAACATAGAATTTCCTCTTGCCATCTTTTTACATAACATTTCAATATGAACATTCCATTTAATATTAGACTGTACATAAACACCAAGAAATTTAATATTATATATGTCAACATCATTTCTTAAACTAAACATAAGATTTTGGGTTTTACTCTGGTTCAAACATAAAGAATTTGCTGCACACTAAACCAGATAGAAATAACCAGAACATTCTCTTAACAGTCTTCAAAGGAACGCTGCCCTTTGATTCCAAAGATCCATAAATAACCCTATTTCTTGTACTTGACTTCAAGACTTTACTATAAATATCCTTAGGGCTATCTTCAGTGTTGATAACTTGAGGTTTAGGCGCAATCAGAATGCTATCATGCGTAATCGTTTTGCCATGATACGGCTCCATTTGTCATGAAGTATGTTGCAAAGGCCTCGCGGATATCTTTAGCAGTAAAATTTGATCTCCTGGGTACTTTTTTCAAACCAAGAAGGGATGCCGTAGCCACCTCATTGGTCCAGGTACCAGGTGTAACCTCTCCATTTTCCTCGGTATCCAAAGCACCAACTGGGCAATATAGACGTGACGAACTTGCACTTCTACGTAGAAAATTGTGGAGGTAAACGCAGGCCATTACAACCCACTTGGCGTTCTCAGTTTCCAAAAGCAAAGGTTTCCTTAGCACACGAAACACAGAAGCTAAAATGCCAAAAGCATTCTCTACCACCCTTCTGGCCCGGCTCAATCGGTAATTGTAAATTCTTTCTGGGGACCCTTGTGGATGATAACCAGAGTACGGTTTCATCAAACTGTCACTCAATGCAAAAGCATCGTCCCCCAAAATGACGTACGGGCTGGGGATACTCGAATTCGGCAGTGGAGATGGTGGGGGAAGTTTCAAGTTGCCCTTTTCAATATTGTCGTACAACTAAGAATTTTTGAAAACTCCACCATCTGAAATCCTGCCTTGACATCCAACGTCCACAAACATGAAGCTATAATCAGCGTCGACAAGCGCAAATAATACAAAACTGAAAAAGGACTTGTAGTTGAAGTATTCGCTCCCGCTTTTGGGCGGACATTGTATTGCTACATGCTTTCCGTCGATGGCTCCAACAGCATGGGGGAATTCCCACTTCTCTTCAAATTTCTTGGATTCGCATAGCCACTGTTCTTCATTTTCGGGCATCTGAAATGAACAATATTTCTTATTACGTACACCCATAGCGTCAAAATTAATTATATACCTACACACTATTAAATAACTATAATTAAATTTTTATAGCGGAACCAATAGTTTGTAATAAAACCCTCAAGTATTTTAGTTAATTTGCTAATTCATTTCTTCATTTTTAAGGTTGAGCTCATTCAGGAAGAGGACGACAATACAAGTGAATCTGCTTCCCAAATTACTCAAACCCTCCCTCATCAGCAATCTCAAGAGATACGATCGGCTTCCAGTCAAACGGCACTGGGTTTTGCAAAGCCTACTCCAATGAAGCGCAAAAGAACGCCAGCCTCTCCACGGTCTCAAGTTGACGAGGTGGTCGGCATACTGCATAATGCTGTGAGGCGTGATGCTTGTGATGTGTATGGTGAGCATGTTGCGATGAAATTAAAATCTTACTCCAAGAGGACACAAGCGTTTGTCCAGCACCACGTCAACAACATTCTTTTCTTTTTTCTTTGACGAACTTCCTCATCAAAATCGCCGGTTTATCTCATCAGTTTCGCCGAATTATTCAGCCTCTCCGTCCCCTGCTACTACGTTTTCGTCAGCGAATTCTGGCCCACCTTCTCCGGCTATTTTACTACATCCACAACAGACTACACCAGAGTACAGTGGGGACTCTACTTCACCTCTGTCCTCTCTTCCTACATACCACCATCTAGAACCTCAACCCCCCACCACAGACCATTCACATCAATCAAGCAGTGATGATGCAGATCCGCTCGCCTCCGTATTTGCCTCGGATCCTGGAACTGGGGTACCCTCAGAAGCAGGAACATTCTTTTCCTCGTTTTTTTAAAATCTTCACACGTTTGCACTTTATTCAATAGTTCCGTTCAACGTTTTTCATGTACTTATTCCAAATATATATATTTCCAAAAATAAAATTATATTATACATTTTTGTTCTTACCTTGACATACTCCTGTAGTGCTTCTACGATGGCCCGACAGACTTCAGGAACAAGTAAAGAAATTGTAGGCTTTGAAACCCTGAAGAGATACATGAGGCTACCGTACGAGTCACCACTTGCTAAAAATCGAAGAGTTATCGCCAACCGGACTGATGCAGGAACGCACTCTCGGAAGTTGGTGTCGGTTTTGGCAATTTTCCCTTCTATCCTTCCCAATATGATGGCGAAATCGTCTAACGACATTCGGCTGAAGTTTTCGAAGAGCCCTCCGTGGTCTTCTTTCAAATCTCTCAGCAAAATAGTGTGGTTCCTCTTTTTCAAAAATGAAGACTCCCACACGCGTCGCCTTTTCCTTCCTCGCGTTTCCTCCTGTAACAGGATGAGGACGGCCGCAGCGGAAACCGCAAGTTTTGACAGTCCGGGTGCCATCATCAATATTCACTGCAAACGCTCACAAAAAACTGATCGACACAAATGCTCGAGCAGTGTAAACAGAGGGCTCGTTTGCGTTCGTGCTCGTTGAAAACCGACGAGCTACGATCACGAATGCTCGATGCTCGATGCTCGGGGATGTTTGGGCAGTGTAAATGGGGCTTAACACTGATAGATGCCTACGTTGAAAAGCAACATTCTGTCCAGAATTGCATTATATACACCTATTATATGGTCTGATTTTTTAATTGCTTTCACTGTCGTTTATTAAATTCTCAACGAAACATTTGGTAAAGATCGAAAGATATCTCATACAGGTCCATTGATAAATATGAGAAGAAAGACATATAAAAGAAATCATTTAAGAGATAATTTTCTTGACACGCTGGTTTCGGTATTTGTCTCTAACATACATTAGGATATGGTATAGCAAATTATAATTATTTAAAAAACAATCACTCTAATATCATAATATATAATTTATAATATAAAACATACAATTTTTATTGTGTAACAACACGTAAGTGTGTGCCTGACTTGCCATGTAACGATAATATACATATAAGATTACTTGCACAGTTGCAGAGACGTTCAACACATCGTATAATTACATTAAATTTACATCAAAGTGGAAAATGGAAAATCCCTGGAATTGGAATATTGGAAGTTTATATTTAAGTGAGGTTGTTTGTTTTAATTTTTATAATTAGCATGTTAATGTAAGTATATTAATTTTCAAAACCCCGTAGAGGTTTCATGCGTAAGATTTTTTAAACGTACGAAATTTCATAATATAGCGTCACTCATGTTCCGGGTGCTGCCCACTTGTCCTGTGAGAGACTTTTGAATATGGTTGTTATATTTAAACAACCTAATCTGATGTCTTAAGTAACCTAATATTTGTTAAAACACAGCCCATAATACCGCGTGAATAAGAAAATGTTCTGCCTATAGAAAATCGTAGTGTGTAGGTGTTTTAAAATGTGATACTCTTTGGAGTATTAAAGTTCTCAATATTCACTTGTTGGTAATTAATGAATTATCTAGATTAGGATCTTATAGGACATTTATAATTGACATCTTTCAGCTTCTATTAGTGTCCGGACACATCCAGCTGCTGGTACTGTTACCTGCCAGCTTCTCTGAATCCAGGGTTTTGGAGTTTTCCAGGAAATGAACAAAAACACAGCCACTGTAGGTCTGCCTTATAGCTCCCCCGGCACTGAAACGCCAACAATTAAAACGAATCAACAAAATTAATAAAGAAGTACGCATAGGGAACACTTAAGATGACATGGAATTTCGCCCACTTGATATTAAACACATTTAAAAGAAGTCAATAAATGGAAAGGAATTTCATGTGCAATGATTTAAAGTAACATTAACTCTTAAGAAATGAATCTGTAAAGGTGTATCAGCTCTCTAGGAATTAGTTTATTTAGATATTCGTATAAAAAGTAAAATAAATCATCCCAGAAAAGATTTTTAAATTGAACTAAGATTTAAATTCATATTTAGCAATTTTTTATAGATTATATATTTCCAGCAAAGAATCCAAGACCATTTTCTCCATTCAAGATCTGTATGATAGTGCTAAATAACTCTGGCACCAAACATATATCAGTACGTTGAGAAATATATGTATACAAATGAAAACTCACGTTCTACAAGAAAGTATTTTTAGAATATAAAATTTTTAGAGATAATAAAATACCTGGCAAAAATTTGGTAGTTATAATGAAAGCTATGAGTTATAAATAAGATTATATACTAAAAATATACTATAATAATTGAACCAGATATGTGTCCAGCTGATGAGGATGGTTTTAGGTTCACAGTTGATGTGTTTTGTGGAACTTTTTTAAATTTAAAAACAACGCCACATTGACAAACCAATTTTAAGTGGTTCCGGTGGGAAAGATCAAACATCAATGCAGATGTTATGTCATTAAAATGAATGAGTGGTGTAATTTTCATTGGAGTACAAATACGTTGAGGGTTTCATTAGCGGCTAGGAGTTTCTAATTGTCTTAGAGATCATTAAGTGAATGAGATACTTCGTAGTCTCTGCAGGGAAACAGGACAAACTTCCTTAAATATTATTTCAAATGTATAAACTCAGCGTTATGATCGTAGTAATTATCTCTTTATAAGACTAAATATATTACAAACTTGATGTATAATTTTTTAAATCAAAATTTTAATTTTATTTTAGTTTTATTTCTCTACATTTATTTTAACTATATAAAATACAGTTTAGACGCATATAACATAAGGCTTAAATATACAGTATAAAATGAAGAATAATTTACGTATATTGAAATCGTTTAAAAATTGGCTCTTCGAGAAATTGTACAATACACGAAATATAAGCTTTTTTAAAAAATATATCTGCAATATTATTTAATGTGGATTTAAAAACTTCGAACCTGTCAATGAAAAACCTTTTTACATGTAGAGTCAATCTTTACCCTCATGTTTTAGTTTATTTTAAACATAAACTTGTAGTTTTGTGTCAATTACATCCTAAAAAATACTATTTTTACAATACCCTTTTTCGTATTAGGACTTTCAACATACGAATTACAAATATAGTTTTCGTCATCTTAAATCGCAAGACCAACATTTAATGTTCCAACAAATCATGACAAATTATTCTGCTGGGAAAGCATTATTGACGCTTAGCACTGGAAGTTTGACAATATTTCATTTCTGTCTGTCCGTCTATCTGTTTGTTTGTCTGCATATCGTGAACTCAATAATGAACAGAACTGTAGATGTGGAATTTGCATTAAACTTCGTGTTCGATGATGATACATGTCAATTCATGGTATTTGGCTAAGCGTCACTGAACATTTTTATCTTGATCTTATTGCTAACCTTGATTCTATGACAGAATGCCAGAACACACAAACTAGCAATAGAGTACAATGAGAACATTTTAAGATAGTAACACATGTAGTTCAATAAAATAAAATAATAATTGAAATTTTGCATGGAGCTCAGCCTGTCACGCTACACAAGAATAAAATAAATAATAATAAAAATAAAATAAAATAAAATAATAAAAGACCTGTATTAAGTACATTTGTATTTATACTAAAAGACATATAACATGGTGTTCCTATGCACAATAAATATGTTTGACTAACCATGTACAGTGCTCCATACCAAGGAATAAATACTTACTTATATGATAAATTATAAAATTAAGTGCAATTAATCATCAGGTACACAGAGTTTAATACGTGACATAATCGGTGGTCAATGGTGTAACAGAGGTTGTTACAGCTCTATCAGAGACACCGATACATCAATCAACAGCGTGTTCTGACAGTACATCTAGGTTGTATATTGTGTACACAGGTGTGTAGAATGTACTCATTCATACATAACAGAAAACCTTCCCCGAGCCATTCATTTGTCACTCATACTCAACTCTATCAATGGTATAGTTTCTCTTATAGAACTGTACCTCTTCCCAAACAAATTGTAATAAATATTATCAAAATTTCTAAATTTTTTACAAGTGGCTAATCATACATGCACTGCTTGACCTATTTTGCTGATTTATGTTAAACAATGTAACATGCCTCAGCTACGAAGAATTTCTAGAGATCCGTCGGTAAGTATTATTTACGTATTAAGTAAGGTATTAAGCTGATAAATTCTTGTAAATATTTATGTTTAAAATGTTGTGTTGTATATAATATAAGTAATTAGTTTTGTAACATTTACTTTTTGATAACTGTAACTAAAATTTAAGTTTAAAGTGTTAATCTCCCACAACACCTATTTAAATTTGAACTAGTTGCGTTCTAATATTTATGAGAAACTTACAATAACGTAAATTACGAAAACAACTTGGTAGCTAACAGTCAATTTAGTCAAATTTATAGCTAACTAGATAAGAAAGAGGCGTTTTAAACTGTTTTATGTGGATATTTAACTGTTTTTTCTTTCAGAACTGCTATCACTTAAATTATATTCTACCCAAAACATTCTGCCTGATAAGACCCTATCTAAAGTTTTCGTTACTATTACTACTTGTCCTTCACAGTTTTAGGCTCCTCCAATTTGGAACTCTTTTATTCATCACTTGTTCTAAAATTTAGTAGGGGAAGTAATAAAGTTAGTTTGTCAAGGAACGAAATTTCATTGTCGTCAACTATTCGGGATTTACTTTTTTTATTATTTCACGTAAGACTTATAACCTTTTTAGTAACCATATATGCCCAATGTGGGCTATCAGTGAAAACTAGTTGCTTATTTGAAAACATCTATTCAATATTCTTCTACCGACTAACACACTGTGGGTTGACGTGACAGTGCTTCTGACACAGCAGTAACAACCTCGATCAATTATTGACTACAGCTCATATCGCACATTAATTTGTTTTCGACTATTCTTTCTCTGGTTTTGTACTCAATACTTTATATTTATGAGATGGGTCAAGATGTAATGAAACGAAGTAAATTAACTATTCTAAGATGAAACCAAAATGTAATTGCGTTTATTTAAAATTGTATATTACAAGGAGTAAGTACTACGAGATTACAATAAAATGATAAATAATGTGTGTACATGTTTAATTTAAAAACTTATTAGAGATGTAGCCTCGGTAAGTGTTATAAATATGTTATACATATTAAAAGCTTATATTTATAACTACAACGGAGGTAGATTAAACCATAAGGAAAATAAAATGAATGCAAACTGATCAAACTAATCAAATAAAACAGTGATCAATATAAATAAATAATGGTTGACACATTTTTGCAACCCCTTAAGTCCTAAGTAACAAATTGAAGTGTCTATTAAATTTCATGAATTCTGTTTCTTACTAAGCCTAACACGGTGGTATACTGCTATAATAAAATAAATTATTTGTCAAAGTCCTATCTGAAATATGTAGTCAATAATTTTAAATTAAGGATACATTTTATATGGATCAATCAAGGTAATAAATTGGTTGAATTGTATTTTAGATATATGATATATGCATTAATGAATATCAAATTAAAATTGCATTAGGAATTAAGTCTTAAACGTATGTAACATATTCAGGTTGTAAAAACATTCTGTTTAATGTTATAAACCAAAATTTAAAAAGCCATTTTATTCCAACAGTGACTATATCTACTAAGATGACGACATAGAAACTTGTTCCTTTGGTTCATTAGGAGGAATAGCATTCTCTTTTCTCTGAAAGGTATTATCACCTCATTAGTGTAGTCAAAGTGACTTTACTAGTGCATGTATACATTTATTTGCTTTTTCTGTCACTCTATTTCGGAGTCCTTTCTATCACTGTCTAAGGTATTATTAATATTCCATAATCAAAGATAAAACGTTATATTATAATGCTGATATAAACCAAAAAGATCGTTATAAGAGTGTAAAAGATATACTGGGTGTCATCGTAGATCGAACTTAGGTTTTAGTGACTATCAACTCCATTAGCACGCGTCACAGTAAATAGTCATAATTTTTATCAGAGCAATCAAACATTAGTCAATATATGTTTTTATGTATATTCGTAGCGTCTTTATGGTAGAAAATATTTACTTGTTTTAATTTCACCGGTAAAAACGTTTTCAAAATAATACATTTCTTTCTACAAGACGTTTTGACTAATGTCATTGATATTTTTCAATGTTAGAAGGTATCGAATATCTAGCTTATTTAGCTTCTCTTTTTTCTAAAACGTTACGCAAGTCACTCAGAAAGTTTTATAGAACAATGTTTGTAATATAGTTGACTGTCTCTTTTTTCGTTAAAATAGGATTAATAAGATCATTAAATTTATTCAAAAAATACATACACTAAAGTGACAAGTGTACATAACAGAACTTTAAAAATACTCACGGGTAGATAAATTGTGTTAATTACTATTGAGTTGTATCGGATGATTTCCAAACAGTAACTACTAGTTAGTCCCAAGTGAATCTGTTGGGAAATAATATTGAAAATGACAAAAATAACAAATAACCCACACAATGATGTCCGTGGTACAAGAAGGTGGAAGCAGAATCGCTACAGTGGTTGGGATAAGTGTATTTGCCATACAGTTGCCAAAGAATTTTTTTAATGTTAACGGAGCTAATATGGCTGGGGAAAATATGGTGATATTCATGCTAGTGCTTTATTATATTGAAGTTAAGAAACAGATTATCTTAAGTTTAATTTATACCGTACACTGGTCACAGAGGAAATATTTTGACGATATTATGATAGTTGTCTATCATGTTTTTCTCACTGTTTGGAATAACTAAGAAAGTAAGACGATTTTATCGGTAAACAATTAATTCGTTATCGCAATATCAGTGAACATTTTCCGTTATTATTGATAACACATCGTTGGGAATCTATTTATTATTAAGCTTTCAGATACCTATATAATGGAGTTAGGCAAAAACTGATAAAACTTTCGGACTACATTGATGACCTTAAAACCGCAACAGAAATTCACTGTCAATAAGATACTTCAATATTCATCATTAGTATACCCAAGCGTTTAATGTATCACATTATTTTCGGTGTATTATGACCAGGCTATTTGGTTTATTAAAATTTTTTTTATAGTAAATTATACCAACTTTGAAAATAAGGTTACTGTTAAAGTTTATATTTTTAGGATTAAAATATATATAATTAATTTTGATAGATAATATCTACCAGCTAGTTATCCCTGCTTGGATTAAGTAAATTTTACTATTTAAATGTTACATTAGTAGGCCTGCCTAATAATAGGCCTATGAGATTGTTGGGTTTATCCTGTCCATCATCCAATTAGTGCAACTAGAACCTGAAATTTTCACAGACTTTATTCCAGGAATCTATTGTAACGGTAGTCTGAACAGATCCCAAAACATTCGGCAAAGACGAAATGAACCCATTGAATCTTTTCGATACATCAGAGACACCTAGTTTACAAAATAAGCATAATATTATGGAAGAGGTTTACTAACTGTCTCTTAGGTGGAAAGCTGAGTTGTTTGTTGGGTTACACAACATAAAATTATTTATATTTTTTCTCTTTTTCATTCTTTGTTTCTTTCTATTGCTTCTGGGTTTGACTATTAGTAAGCAATTTGGAAAGATTTAAGAAGATTTAAAGAATTAAAAAATAAAGTTGAAGGAAGCTCGTTACGTGTAGTATATGTGAAATACTCTTTCGTTTACAGATGTCACAGATGATGAAAAAAGTACCCAATATCTAATTAATTAATTGTAAGGCTTATCAAACAATTTGCATTTGTTACATTAACCGTTGCATTTTCCCCCATGACATAATAAATGAGACCCTTAACAAGTAAAAGGTGTAAAGCTGACTAAGGTCTCAGATTATCCGAGCCCCAGAGACACCTGAGACGATAAGCTCATTACACGCATTTGTTACATTTTTATATCAGTGTAGCAATTTTGTCTCTAATTTTCCATTATGCATTATTATTAGTGGGGATAAATTTTAAATTTTATAATAACTGTATCATTGAAATACGTTCTTATAATGGCGTATATTTTGTTAACATAGAGAACATCTCTATGCAATGCGTTAGAGATGTTGAAGAAGTGAAGACAAAAACTATTATTTGACTAAACTTGAATATGCAACTGATAGTTACACCAGGTATAAATAGAAAATTAGAATATGTAATAAAGCAACGGTATTCACTGGGGGAAATAAGGTAGGTCTAATGCACCATGTAACAACAATATAATACTTATTCAATATCTTGCTTAGTAAGTGATTGAAGTCTGACTTTGTACAACTTCGAACTTTATAGACTTTGTATATACAAGAGTTCAAAAAGGGAACGGTGACATATCTAATACTGCCGACAATAAATACACAAATGGAGGTTGGGAGTGAAGCTTAACATATGCATAGTACCAATTACAATGTAAAACACACTTTTTTCAAGGTAATAGATGTCTACAGAGGTACAATATGTAGTTCATATGGTTTCCTATATTTTAAATTGCGTATATACTATATATATAATGGTTACTGCCAAACTTTAATACAATGATTGATCTGTTTTAATAATGGAATAGTAGGAAACATATATGAATATCGCACAACATACAACACATAATTTTAAATTTTATGTTAGTTATGCAACCTTTTTATTTTTCAATTTTAGTCGGATAGCAAATTACATTTTTATACTCAAGTATTTTTATAGTGAGAGAGTATTATGCAAATTATTCCATTTACTAAATTTTTGGAGTACGTCCCAGTAAAATGTTTTATAGTACCAAATACATGGCATAAAACTTGGTAGATACAATTTTTGTTATTATAAGCTGTATCACAATCACCGATACATCAATCTACAATCTACAGCATTTCTGACAGCACGTATAGGTTGTATATTGTGTACAAAGGTGTGTAATATTAACTTGTTCCTAACAAAATAACTTCCCTGAACTATTAATTTTTCCTCACACCCTATGCTTAGTATAATTGCTCAGAAATACTGCAAATTGAATGCTTTAAATTTTCATAAAAGATAAAAAATGTGGTGATAATTAAAATAAAGTTTTAGTTACGTTCGTAACCTGTACCAGTTATAATAAATCAAATTAAAATAACATATAATTAAAACATTATTAATCGAACCACTCCGATATTTGCGTGTTACTAAAGCATCCAATTCCTGTCTAACTGTGGTGATATCTTATATAAAACTTGTCTCTGTCAGCAATGAAGATCTACTCTCGTACATTATTCGAATAAGTGTTTATTTTACATATAATACATTACTAAGCCGTACGTTTAAGCATACTGTAGTGTATAATAAATTAAAATTAAATGAAATCATATATTTTTGTATTTTTTTTTTTTTTGTTAAAATTAGTTACATGCCATAGAATATTTGGAAGTATAAAGGACTTTTGAACATTTACAATCGTTACACAAAGATATTCTCTTGTCTGGACTACAAGCGGCATTCGGGCATGTTTGAACTCTTTTCTTTCTTATATTTTTTCTGTTATTGCCATGTAATACATTTCCTCCCCCCTGAGAATAAATTTCAATCCTCAAAACGCTTTGTATGTGTTTTGACATTTGCAAATTATTAACGCCTGGTGAGAAGCATTTTTTTATTTCATTATTTATTGTCTCGGCTTAAAGCGAATTATTGTACCGTATTCTACACGAGTTCGTATTGAGATTCGTGATCGTTAAGTATCGTTGTAGAAGTTTTCTCTGACTCTTTGTAGTCAACATCACGTAGAATATATCTAAGACTTTGCCACCTAAGCGATTCGTTATAAATAAAATCAATTGAATTATAAATTAATCTCTATTACCCTTTAAATTAAATTAATTGCAGATAAAAATCAGTAATGACATTTTATTTTCTACAAGGTAAAATAAGTATGAACCATAGCTCCAATTAAAAAAAAGGAAACAGATTAGCAGATATTCAAAATCTGTTTAAGAATTTATTCGTGGCCATTAAGGAGAGTTATATAGGAATCTAGAAAATTGTGTAGTACATATAGTAGGTACATTAAACATATAATATAAAATTCTATATTTTTATATTTAACAGTTGTAAAAATACTGTTTTAAGTTTCAAGGAAGAGAACGTAATTATTTTGTAGAATTTCATAAAGAATATTGGGGTGCTTTTAAATAAAACGGTTATTAAAAGGAAAGGAGAGTGGACTAGACTTGATAGAATGATTTTATCTAACCATCTGATGAATTCCGAATACTCTAGATATTATATTAGTTCATATATTTTTCTTGTGATGTTATCTTGATGGAACGTTTTTGTTCAGTTCTTAGTGTGACTATACCCGGCGGATAAAAAAAATTTCTTTTATAGTGTAAAATGACAAATTGTATCACACTTTTAAAATTCTCAAAAAAAGTTCAAGACCGCATGAAGTTGAAATATCTGACTCAAACAGGTGTAAATAGTGTAGCAAAATAAGAGCCGGAACATCTATAGAACCTTTAAACTGAGGTTTAAATAATATCACACGTCTCCTGAGAGGTAAATGGGCTATTCGGTTATCCGAGACGGAGCTACACAAATTGAAATGTCTGAGGCTAATATATAGAGTGTATCCATAACCCAGGGGTTGAATAATAACCCGCACCTGGGCCCTCCTACACTTCACCAGTCTCTCTCTCTCTCTCTCTCTCCTCTCTCTCTCTCTCTCCTCTCTCTCTCTCCTCTCTCTCTCTCTCTCTCTCTCTCTCTCTCTCTCTCTCTCTCTCTCTCTCTCTCTCTCTCTCTCTCTCTCTCTCTCTCCTCTCTCTCTCTCTCTCTCTCTCTCTCTCTCTCTCTCTCTTCTCTCTCTCTCTCTCTCTCTCTCTCTCTCTCTCTCTCTCTCTCTCTCTCTCTCTCTCTCTCTCTCCTCTCTCTCCTCTCTCTCTCTCTCTCTCTCTCTCTCTCTCTCTCTCTCTCTCTCTTTATATTAGGCAATACAATGTTTTTTGAATTATTATATTTATTTATCACAATAACAGTTTTAAAACACAAATTTGTCAAGTCTTAGGTTAAATGGTATGATATTTTACTGGAAACTCAATTAGATTAATTGTTTTAATTGTTTATTTAAATTTATAAATGTAACAAACTATTAATTTAATTATTAATTTTTTATGAAATATGAAATAATGAAATGAAATAATGATTTATTCCAGAATTTTTTTACATATAAAAAGAACAAAAACTCTTTCTACGGCCTATAAGAACTGGCCACGTTTACAATAAGTATTGTGGCCAGATTGCCAAAAAAAATAACAACAAAAAAGCTAGAGTCCAGATTTTTAATTGAATGACACAGAGCCGCTCACTGTGACGTCTGTTCTTTGTATCACACTACAAACACATTAAATTATACAGCCACCATTACACTGTTATATTTAATAAAGCAATACAATTAATATTTTTTTTAATATCAAAACTATTTTTGCAATAATAAAGTTTTAAATGTTATTGTTCTAAATTACAATAATTAAAAATAATTATAAATTACTCAAAGAAAACAACCATCTTTTTACCTTACTGATAAAGGTTCTTAGACCTATCGATTCTTTTATTGACAATTTAACATAATATGACAAATAGAGTTAACATAATAATTTTTAAACACTAAAACCAGACGAAAAAAGCAAATATTATTTATTTTGGTATATAATAGGCCTATAAGTATAAAATTGGTATCTGAGTAATTTTAAATAAACTACATAATAAAAGTCAAGGAGTATTATGCTGATGTGTGTTTTTAGTGCATACCATGAAATACGCAACATAAAAGTCCATGATCCAAGAACCAGTTTGTAGTCTACAAGCATGCAATCTAGTTTTTAAGAAGTCGGTAAAAGAATTTCTCTTAAAAAAGAAACAGTCCGTCATCCGCGCTGCATTTGAATAAGGTCCAAATGGTAGAGTATCAAGACGGTTATAAGTAAGAAATAAACTTCTTTTTAAGAATATATTTTTATAAATATTATAGGTACATATATTTTGAGCAGGGAGACAGACAACCACAAATAAAATCTCTGTATATGCTAATGCCAAAAGCTAATTTATTTTTAAGCATGGGCTGTAAACTAACTGAGTTAATCATATGACAAGTAATGTGACATGTTAACTACCCAAATTGACCTACAAACCTGAAATTTTACATACAATGTTGGCCAGGACTGTTACGTGACGCGTGATATATGACATGGTGTATTCCTATCGTATATGTCGATATTAAAAGATACATGGTGAAATGTTTGAAGAGGGTCAATATTTTCTATTATTAGTTTTAACATAACATAAATAACTGTATGTTCTCTCGCCCATTCTCTTCTAATAATATCTACATTATGTTGTTAATACATCTTTTTACACATATTTATAAAATAGACTGATTAACAAAGGTTATGATTGTAAAAAATTTCTTACTTTTTTATTTTAATATTAATCTGAAATTTTAATTTCCGTGTGTACTTTTCATCTTAGTAAAAAAATTTTAATAAATATACTTTAAGCGAATATATTTCCCTCAATGTTTTATATCTAAAGATCTCATTACATAGCCTCTACTCCTCATATGTTTTAATGTTCTTTACCAGAGCTTTAGAAGCCCATATGTTGTGGTGCTGCATAAAGTTCGTATTGTCTATCTTTCTACTTGTATGTCTGTCTGCACGATATAAAGAACAAAAATTACTGCTAGAGCAATGTGCATGCAGTCTCTTTTATCTATAACACTAGCAGTTGCCCGCGGCTTCGCACGCAATATCCTGTTAAAAAATCTATCACATTCTATACACTCCTGAGATAGTTGATAGTCGTTCCTTCGTGATCCTCTTGGGAGCATTATGAAGATGTGTACCATATTATCTGCCTCTATCTTTCGCAGTTTTTGCTAGGTGTTGATATGTTGTCCTGTACATTTAATTTATATGGATGAATCTCGATAAACTACGTAATTTGGTTATAAAGAATCAAATTCGGTCTGTTAAAATTAATCTTCCGTCTAATATATTGCATTATTTTTGTGGAGTTTGCCTTGTGCTCCGATCAAGAAAATGTATAAACGAAAACCTATTTCGATCATAAATCGTCTTCTTTCGGCTCTTTTCATTTACAACATTCTATTATCTTATTTGAAAACATTCACGTAATACATTTAACATTTAATAATATTTTCATTGCATTAGATAGTTTATTAATCATTTGTGTAATAATTTGAAATTAGGCAATAACTTCTTCTATGCAATCTGTATTATACTACTGATCAAGCACTTTACAATAATGATTTTCTAAATTTTAAATGTTAACAAATGTGTCTGTATCTTGGATGAACTTCAGCTGAAATTATTAACAGCTGTTAAACATCAGTTCACTTTGTATTAAGTGTCGTGGCGCAGTCTGCCGGATCACACAATTTATAAATCAAACATTAATTAAATTAACAATTTAAATTGGACAGAGTTGTAAATCTAAACCATTCTCGAATTCCCTTCAACTCATACTATCTATTCCCTTCAACTATATATATATACTAGTGACACTTTTATCCATAGAGAACGCAAATGTAAAATAATGAAGTGTATATAAATGGAGCTACAATATTCTAGTTCATAGCACTCTTTCGATGCAGTATATTTTGCAAGCATACCGGAGCGTTTACATGAACACAGCTAAAACTTAACATACTGAAAGAACATTTTATTCTTTTAATTCTGTTAGCTAAAAATAATGTTTCTTTTGCATACCGGGGGATGTACAAATTGTCTTCAAGATTATATGATGTTGGTCTATCCGTCTAAAATACTTGTAGAGAATGAGGTTTTTAGATTTAAAATTTCTCATGCAAACTTATTGAAGCCTTTCACTCTTTACATTATTCTTGTTATAATATGGGTAATATAAGCAGAATATTCTAGAACATAGCTGCATTAAAATGTGATAAACAACGGCAGGCTTCGTAAAATTATATCCCGTCATGTTTGCAGCGTTATTGGTTTTGTTATATACATCCATGTTTATAGCTAAGCGAAACATAATAGTCGACACAATGGGAGGGGGTTTTATATTCCTACGGATGGAAGGATGGAAATAGATTATAGATAATGAATTATATATTCAAATTGCCTTTCTATTTTTGAAAATGACTTTAAACACTAAACAACATATATATAAGTAAATGTATAATATTTAATAAAATATTTTATACAATTACCATTCGAAATTATCTTTCTTGATATATAATGTTTTTTTTTTGTAAATTAGAAATCAGAAAACAAATTTAAAACACGTGATTTAAAGCAAATATTTAAAGTAAGAAGTCCAAAATAATATATATATATATATATATATATATATGTGTGTGTGTATATATATATATACAAACACACACACACACACATATATATATATATATATATATATATATATATATATATATATATATATATGTTACACTAAGTGTATTAAAGGACATCTTGTTAATTTGAGTGTTTCTAAAAGAGTCCACAAAAACCAAAGATCATTATTTTGTGGACTCTTTTTGAAACACTCAAATTAACAAGATGTCCTTTATTACACTTAGTGTAATATTTTCTATCGTAGTTCACAATATAATATCACTGAGGATTCTACTTTAATGTTAGCACAGGTGAAATAGATTTTTTTATTTCAGTGCCATTTTTTTTATTCATTGACCTAGTGTTTTCTACCGAATACCTTACATCACTACTATAATTTTCAGTAAAATGTTTACTTGTACATGTCTCAATTGGTAAGTCAGAGTGATAATATTTTCTAATTCAATGTGATATCATCGAATCTGTAAGCACTGTAACAACAACAATCATAAGTATTTTTATTTCTGTCAATATTTGCATTTACCTAAATATCACAAATCAATAATAACGAACTTAAATTCTGTGCACAGTGAATTTAAAACATGAATTGAATTAAGTAAATATAATTATTAATATTACACCAGAAGAATGCAATTTCATTGAGAATTTAGTAGATACAAATATTTTATGTATTCTTATAGTGAAAACACACTACACATACCTTTTCACATTGCATTGCGTTACAGTATGTGAATTCCCATAGTCAAACAATGACTATTAAAAAAAGATACGTTATAGTACATGTTCCTTTGACTCATAAGGAGATGAAGCAGTGTCCTTTCTCTGAAAAGTGCCTTTACCTCATTAGCCTAGTCAAAGTGACTAGCGTCCCGACCTACATCATGTATACATTGCTTGCTTTTCGAGTCACTCTGTCTCATCAAGTATTGTTATTTTTAGCATTTTGTACCAGGCGATTGTTTTCTGCTTTATGCTGATATACATATCAAAGATCTTTATATATCGTACTCTACTATAATAAATACTGGAAAAGTTTAATATGTTACAACCATAGTAATATCAAAATATATCTATATTATATAAGAGTAATTGTGTCTCTTTGTTCGCTCGTGCGAGTGTTACAAAATCACATAAAAACTACAAGACCGACTGTATCAAAAATCTTCAGGAACATTATTAGAGTCTCTGATTAATACAACTTCTATTCTCATTTTCAGTTTTACTTCGGAATAAGCTCGACTATTTAGGCAAATTGCCTCAGTTTCATAATCAGCATAAAGTAGACGTGTTATAAAAATAAAATGTGCCTTGTGAACAAATAAATTTAAAATCAAATTACAATGTTATATTATTTATTTTTTTAAATTTATTTTTAATGTTATTAAAAGCATAGAGTAAGTTTAAAAACAAGAAAAATTCTTATTTTAACACTTTCTGCAATTAGTTATAAGTAAACGTTTAGCAAAAAAATGCTCTTAATTGTAAATGTTGTCAAATATTAAAGACTATATTAAAATTTAGCTATTGCTTAAAACTTGAAGGAATCTTTAAACTTTATTATACAACTTTCGCGGGTTGGATGTTATCTAATACAATATCTACTATTTTATTCCTTGTTTCATCACTATCCTACATTGATACATTCACATCACTGTTTAGATGTAATATTTTCTTGAAACAACAATGACGGAATAATCTATACACTACACATTTATGGCAATATAAATAATAAAAGAGCATAAATATCATGTGTTCGCTATTCACTCTACAGTTCTTTGCTATCAGACCAATATTTCAAAGTGATAAGCGCCGCTGTTTCCATTGTAACTGGTTTCATATTTACGACCATATTAACATATCTCTACTCTAATATGTGGGAACCACGAAAAAGTTAATGTGGGTACTTCCAAATTCAGTTTAAAATGGAAGGAGGTTTTTATAAACTATCCGTAACACTCCTTATAGAACCAACATCACTATGTGTGACCATCATCGTGACTTAAAACTACAAGGCAGTAGTGTGCCAAGTGACAGGTAACAGAGTTTACTCCGATTGTTTTTAATGCTTAAAACGTGTTTGTCATCAAAACCCCATGGAGTGACATGCACCATCATTGAATTTGGCGTTGTCATGTAGAAATAAATATTTATACAAAGTTAAAATTCTACAGGGTCTATCGTTCTGGAAACATTGTACAGGGATAAATACAGAGAAAAATTAAATGTGAAAGGGCTATTGTTTTTTAGTATGCCAGTTATATTATACTGAACCTATAATAAAAATTAAACGAAAAATACGTAATACATCTAAGCAAAAAGTTGATATCTTTTTAGAGTATAATGTGTTAAACGTTTTATGAAACTACTAGGAAAGCACAATTGAAACCTGTTACTCAAATCTGTTTTATGATTGCTCATAATTTCCAGTTTTATAATATAATAATAAAACAATATATTTTAACAGGAACACTTTCTTTTTACTCGTATTTATTTATCTATAAAAAATAGCTGGCTTTTTGGTAATATTATAACATTTAACATACGACACATGTAGTATAATTAGAAAACTTTAAATATTTTTTAAAATTACTACAATATTTTTCCTTCTAAATTATAATTTCCATAAAGTTAGGTCCTGGATAAAAGTAGGAGCACAGGTGCTCATAACGCAGGTATTCCTATTCGCCAGTAAAGTTAATAGTTTACCGGAACCTTGGGAGCCGGGATATTGTGGGCTGTAAATGTACTTTAAAAATAAAATTCTCAGAAAATCTGATATTTTAAAAGTTGGTGTTTCATTATTCTATTAAGAAAGATCCAAATAACAAAGATGATTAAATCATGGATGAACTAGGTTATATTATTCTTGGAATGCTACTGTATTTAAAACAATGTAAGCTAATAATCCTTAATAATTATTTGGTTTATCTAAATACAGCATAAATTATATTATTAGCCAAAAATTCATATTTACTTTCACTTAAAAGCAATTCATAATACTTATATTTGAGTGACCTAAAACCAAAATTAAATTTTTTTTTTTTTTCTAGCAATTGAGAATATTACAGTGAATGTTTGATAGAATATTTCTATTTTTATATAAAAATGGTTTTGGTTCAAGTTAAAATTTATTTTAAAGGTATCTTAAGTTTTAAAGTGCTTCTTTTACTACAAACAAGATATAATATGGCGTCATATTAAATCTTCGAAACTTAGATGATCTTTGTTCTTACTTGCCAGAAGAACCTCTAGGCCTCTATAGTTCCAAAGCGCATCTTGTTAAAACGATTTTGCAGTCATATATGCAAATGTCTTACCCATATTATGCATTACCATATATTCAAATTGTCTTATTATTCTTCCCTTTCTGCTGATACCTGAACATTTGGTTTTGCAGTGATACAACTGCTATCATTAATAAATTAACTGGTAATATTTTAAAGGTGTATTGTTTTAAACGTAACCTGTTTGCCCGTAAATAGTCGTGTGGGTCTTATCTCAAGATTAATTAATTAAAAAAAAGAACCCCTTATTCATAAAAAAATGTATTCTCTGTTTCAATAACGTCTCCTTTTCATTTTTCAATTATAAAGTGTCTTTTCAGCACATTTTTACCTATATTTAAATATATTCATTACTATAAAGTTGTTTTTGTGTTTTTTGTTTACCGTTATATACTAATTAAAATCTCGATATCAATTACAAATAAATGATTAATGTTCATGTTAAGCTGAGATACACTAGAAAACACTTCGACCTTTTAGATACAAGTTGCGCGGATTGAATATTATCTAATAATACATCAATTGGATTTATTCTCGCTTCAGCATTTATTCAAGTTTCGAATTAATATGTAGATGTGCTAATAATTTTGTTAAATAAAAAAAAAAATCCGACATTTTTAGATACTTTAAACTTTAAATTGTATCCACTTAATAATGACCATGAAATTTAGAGATATTGTTAATTAGGGGTAGAGTGACGATATTGTCCCCTTGTGGCACATACACACCCTATCATGTACACTCTAAACCCTAACCCTCCTATAAACAGCTAAAACCAATTATTTTACCACAATATTGTAATTTCAATTTATATAGCATATACAAAATACATTAATATTGAGGGTTTTAAGCTGAGATACACTTGAAAACACATGATTCTTTAATAAGCAACTTGGAAATGTTGTATATTATTTATTAAAATTAGTGTATTTATTCCTTATTTCATCACTTTCCAATTGATATATTAATATCAATGCTTGGATAAAAAATTCCCTCTTTACAGCAATGTTTAAATCATAATATGACCATACGATTTGATTTTTTATATTCCGAAATAATCCATAAACCATCCACTACACATTTATGGCAAAATAAAAGTAAAAGAACATAAACATGATATTTCTTAAACGTTTGATATTCACTCAACAGTTAGCTGCTATCAGACCAATATTTCAAAGTGATAAGCGCCGCTCTTTCCATTGTAACTGGTTCAAAATTTACGACCATATTAGCATATCTCTGCTCTAATATGTGGGATCCATGGAAACGTTAATGTAGATACGTCCAATTCAGTAAAAAATGCAAGGAGTTTTTATAAACTATTTCTGACACTACTTATAGAACCAACATCACTATGTGTGACCATTATCGTGATATAAAACTATAAGGTAGTAGGGTGCTATACCAAGTTACAGGTAACAGTGTTTACTGCGATTGTTTCCAAAATGCAAGGAGTTTTTATAAACTATTTCTGACACTACTTATAGAACCAACATCACTATGTGTGACCATTATCGTGATATAAAACTATAAGGTAGTAGGGTGCTATACCAAGTTACAGGTAACAGTGTTTACTGCGATTGTTTCCAAAATGCAAGGAGTTTTTATAAACTATTTCTGACACTACTTATAGAACCAACATCACTATGTGTGACCATTATCGTGATATAAAACTATAAGGTAGTAGGGTGCTATACCAAGTTACAGGTAACAGTGTTTACTGCGATTGTTTCCAATGGTTCAAGTTTGTACGCTCAGCAAAATCCTATAGAATGACGCACCTTCATTGAACTCGGTATTGTCCATGTATAAATAAATATTTATACGCAATTCCAAGTCTAAACGTTCTTTCGTTCTGGAATAATTATGTGGGGATACGGACAGACAGAAGCTGAACTTAAATATTATTAATATTTAGCGATTTTCATTATCAGAAATTTTCTGAGCTACCTCGTAAGCTACTTTCCAATGTTTTACAGTTCGGTAATCGTACTTGTCTCTATTTCATAACAGTGTAGATCACTACACCACATGTGTGCATTTAGATTTGAAATGGTACATGTTTCCAAGGTGGAGAGCCAAGCCTATGTCAACAATTTTTAGTTTTTTTTTAAGGCCTGCATGACTTTCAATTGCAGTTTAGAACTTGTTGGAACTGCTTTTTTCAACCTATCCACAAATAAAATCCAGATTAAAGTTGTGGAAATTTATTCTGTTCTATTTTGAAGAAAGTACAATGATTTTTAAGGAGTTTTTAATTTGAAATAACAAATGAATGATTTAGTGATTTGTGGTATTTTAAAATATTAATTTTTTATCAGAAGTGATTTTTAATTGGTGAGGTTTTGTTAAAAGTGGCAATTTAAAAACTAAGCGTGCTTGGTCACTTTAAATTGTGATCATATATATGTCACTATATATGTGTCACCATTACATATATATAGTAAAGTATTAATTGTGACATGTGAATATAACTGAATATAATCATAGCTGCTGCGCTTTCTATGTTACAAATGTTAAAGGTAAAAAATACATAGAGTATAAACACATTTTGTTTAAACTCTCCCGTTTTTTCGTCCATTGGAACATCACTTATATAGTCCATAATCAACAGTTTTACTATTACATTTATAAAAGCTATTATACTCAGTTCCTCATATTCTCCTTTATGGGTATAGTTTATGTATAATTCTAATGTGATTTAGGTATATTTTGTACCTATAATCCTACATGTATGAAATTCAAGCACGATCATTTTAGAGGTGAAAGAGCCTCTCATTTGGCCACTATTTGAACAACACGATCTATTCTTGGGCCTTTAATGTTTTTATGTCAGTACTTCAAAAGTATAATATTCTTATCTTGTTGTAATGGTCGACAATATTCTGCATCTAGAAATGTTAGAAGTAGATATTTAATCACCTGTATTTTTAATGAATTTTCGAGGTTTTTATTCACATCCAGAACTTTTGAATAAAAATTATTTATAATTAGCTATTAACGGTATCAGCAATGATGCAATGTTGGCTACTCATTAACACTCTTTTAGTAATTTAAGTAGTATTGATTCCATGTTAGCATATTTCATATTGTCTATTTTAATATGGCTATTTAATACACAATTCTGTTTATTTGAATTTTAATTATGAATAACAATTTACCATTGTTTTATTGATTTCAATAAATTACTCATGCAACTTGTTTATAAAAATAATAATGTTCACAAAATTCAACTTTGAATGTATCATCAAGAATAAACAAAAATTACAACAATTGTATAAGAAAGATTATGACTTTTTATCCTACTGCCTTAAATAAAATTCTTAGTAAGATTTTAAAGTGGTTATTACATTACGAGATAGTGTAAAAAATAAAATGAGGAAATAAGCGTGATTGAAAATTTAAAAGCTTAAATCATATTTTCTCTGCACATGAATATTTAAATTTTGATTCATTCTTATTCTGGACCCAATATTAACATAGAATACGCAAGTGTTAGATATCACAGATATCACAGAATATAAACATTTTACAAATATTTGGTTTAAAATCACAAATATTTCGTAAATTAGCACATAAAAACTATACAATTAATGGATAGAACTGTAGAATTAAAGATCTATGAAGTTATTTATAAAATGCATAAATTATTTAATGAATAAAAAACCATTTTTATAATCATAATTTATTCAGACGCTATTATACTTATTACGCATTACATACTTTACAGTAATAAGATAGAATGAGTTTTATGAATATATTTTATATTTTTATACATTTATGAAATTATAGCACAATGATTTTGGTGTGAGAATAGCCTCTCATTTGGCCTCATGCCGGCAAAAAACCACCCTCTCTGCCAAACTTCTACAGTCATATACCTCATCCACCCAGGTGAGACGTGCAGATATTACATGTCCAAAGTCAATTCCTACAGCATCGTGAAATTTGTTGTTTAGTAATAGAAAATTATACCTACTAATAATGTATGTATATATAAATGTAATTTTTGTCATCCATAATTCTATGTAAGGAAATTTCCAGATAATAAAACGGATATTAAAATATCAAATCAGAATGTACCTTACAAACTGAATGAAAGAATGTTTTTAAGAAAAAAAATAAAAGCCTATCAAACTATTTTTGTAAGATTAAAGATTAAGTTTGATATTTAAAATAATATTTCCATCATCTATTTATTTGCTCCGGAGAGATAAATATGATTGAATTGAAAGTAATCTATTGAGCTATGCGCATTGTTTTAAATATTAGAGACAAATATTTTCCAATTACTATCGAGAGTCATGACTTCACAATCGCGTCGTGTCAGCTCATCAATAAATATGAGATGCACACTTACCCCTGCTTGGAATTTCAGATAAGAAATAGCAAGGGGAATAACAGCCTAAGGAGATGTCAGTACATATCATAGTATACATATACCACTCACCCCCTCCGTTTTAATACAGTTTTTTACACAGTGTGTACCATAAAATCATTTAACACTTTATGTATAAAATACCTATATAGATTAATTGTAAGTCGGATCTTATTTATAAGTATAATTGTTAATTTAAAAACCATAATATATGATTTCGTCATATGAGAAATTGAATACAGTATACTTAGGGGTAATGAATTTGCCAAGTAATAAAATCTTGCTCTTTTAAAAATATTTATTTACAATTTAATTTAATACGTAATTTTAATATGGTCTCATATAACTTAATATGTTACTTTACAAATAAAATTCTTTAATGTCAAATGCATGGTAGCAAAGCTTAAAAATAATAAACTTGATTAATCTTTACAAAAATTTTGTTAAAAAATTGAAATACAAGAGATGTAAACGAATGAGTTACAGCCGAATATGAGTACATGAGGGGCGCGCCTCTGTCTCCCTGGGGCCTGTCCTGCCCGAGCGGTAGCGCGCGTCTGAACATAATTAAACCTTCGCAGAAATAGCACTGATTCATGCGTAAGCAAACTATTTGGTTCCCGTTCTTGAAAGTAATCTCAGAGTATGATCAATATGATTATAAGGCTTTATTTGTAAACAATACGAACTAACATTTACATGCGAAATTAAAGTGTTACTTAAAGGTACATTACTTAAAGTACATTCTACCAGCTTCTTCTTATTTTAATATAATATTTAATTTATAAACAAACACTCAAATAATTATTACGTTGTATTTTTTTGGCCCTTCTGTTTTCAAGAAACACCTCATGTAACTAAAAATGGTTTTCAGTAAAGATCCTTTCAATTCATCTGGATATTATATATTACCCATAACTACCGTTATGGGTAATGATTTACATATAAAATAATTATATTTAAATATGATTTTTCATAAAAAAATTGCAATATCATAAATCTATCTAAAACGTGTTGGAAAACTATGTTTTGAACCTTAAACAATTTTAATGCATTAAAAATTAACACAAATATCCAATACTATAAACTCAGGTGACTCAATGAAGTTCCCCTCTATAGGAGCTGTAGAGTGTACAGTCTAGACGTGACGCGCTTCCCAAATCGGTCCTCACTCCAGCAGGATCCGATCACAATATCTCTGTCTGCTAAATACCACTGCGTAACCTCGTAATATACGTGGTAAAATTTGCATATAAATCGCATACTAGGTGCTAAATACTGTTTTATGGCGTTGAGAATAGTTTTAATACTTCATAAACTTTTATCTTATTTTTCAAATTATTCTCCTATATTTATAGAAACACACTGAACTATTTATAGATGTTGTTACTATTAAATTAAAAAAACTTTAAGTTTTGATACAAACGATTTCAGAAAGTTTTAACTACGAAGGATCTATAACATTAGATTTATTAAATAAATACCGATCTACTTTTAGGATTAAATAAGGTAGGAACGCCATTATAAAAAAATTACACTTTAATAATTTTATCCTACGTTGCTGTAAGCCGATGTAGTATTTATTACGTATTAAATGTAATTACGTATAAAAATTGTGAACACAAAAGAAGATTTTATTTTTAATGTTGCATGAACATTATCTGTTTGAAAAGTGATAAACAATATTATACGTATCAATTACTTAAAGTTTTTAGATTAGTATATAAAGAATATGTTGCTTTATTTCGTAATTATTATATTATTACAGGATATGTTTAGTATATTCTACTGTAGTTTTCTTTATAAAAAAATCAAAATTTGGATCACTTCAAGACATTATGCAGCAACAATTTTCATTACGATATACCCATTTATTTTATACCAATTTATTCCATAGTATAAGTTTTGTTCCTTTAAATATGACGAACAATAAAAAAGAAAATAATACCACATTCTTTTCAATAATTAAACAAATTTTAAACTGTTTAATTAAATACTTTCTTGCCGAATAATTTGATTTGCGTCACGAAGGGAAGAACAAACAGTATGCATTAGTACTGAGATTTTAAATAGATGAAGGAAAGCGTTGACGTAAAATTCATTCTGTTAGTAGCGCTGCTTGAGAGAGTTCCAGGAAACAGTTTTTGGCTTTAAATATTTTACATAATAAGAAGAAGTTGTTTTCAGGTAGATAAATAAACAGTACACTAATTTCTTACAACAAATTCAGCGTAAAGTCTAAATATTGTTTTACAAACTGTTTATTTTAGTAAAAAACACCTAAAGAAATGCCTATGATACATAATATTGTATAAGTAAATATTTTTTACCTTTCATGTCTAAATAAATGAGTTAAAATCTTGAAAAACACCTTTCTGAATTTAGCAACTTAGAATGTATACATATTATTACTTAAGCCTTTGGCAACTCTTATAATTGTTAAAAATGCAATTTTGTCACAATTTTTGTGTTTCCAGACTTTTAAAAAGAACTCACGTATCAAACTATGCCCATACTTAGCTTTTCCACGATCTTTTGAAATGAAAATTATTATGGAATGACTATAGGACTGTATTTTTATGTTATTATCCATAACAGATTTCAGACTACGAAAGATATTACTTCCGTCTGGAAGAGCCGTTTTACTATCAGGTATCTGATAGTTTTTGAATATTAAAATTCCCTGCTTACAAAAACACTAGAAAGTAGAAGTAAAGTCCAAGAAAATCTGAAAAGTCTCGTTAATCCTTAATAGCTTTTCGTGGTATCAGAATTTGTAAAAGTTACCTGTTACTGGAAATCTATTCCTTCTAAATCTTCTGAGTGTCATATCTATTTAGCTTTAGAATCCTTCGGCTTATTTCTTTCCTGGCTTCTTAAATCCCAAAATCATAAAACATCCCTGTAGCTCTTTCTAGTAATGTTATACTCACATAACGATTATTGTGAGTTGCACGCTTCTTGGACGTGGCTCTGATAGATTTGATTTTATACTTGGACATGAATTTTTATAATCTTCGAACTGTTTTAGCTTATTGTATTTAGTTGTCAAACAGGCCCCAAGTGTTTCAATAATCCTAATTTTAACGGGTTTGTCTTACTAGATATTCCATGTCATTTATTGTCAGCATATACCAAAATACCTGTTGTATAGTATACTTTTTTAATCCACGAATTACTAATATTACTTTCACTGATTTTATTTTGTAATTAATCAGTATTAGGTAGTAATTTATTATTATCGCATTTTGGAATAATTGATTAAGCATGGTAATGTTTATTATGAAGAACACAATGTAGTTTGTGATTTCCAGCTAAAGGAGGATTTATACAGTGAGCAGCTGCCTCAGCGCCACATAAACTGTGGTACTTAAGCTGAGCTGAATACTTGGTGTGAAATGAATTATTATTGATTATTTATGTGAACTTTATATGTGTCATCTTTTAAAATTTAACTTCTACCACCTTTATCGTACATAAAATAATGTAAACAGAATTGAAAGTATGGACGTAGTTTAAAACCAGGATGACATAACAATCCTCTCCAAATGATTTTGTAATACATTTTCTTACTTACATTGGTTTTTAATTTAAGTTCAACTATATTTTTGTCAGTTAAATGATGTTTTTTATTGGAAAACAGTTCAATAAAACTGATGATTACCTAATCCAGACTAAGTCTGTATTATTACATTTTTTTGTTAACGAAAAAAATCATGGTGATAACAGATAATAAACTAGATGCTAGGTTCCATTTTCTCTTTGATAAAAATCTTTAAATTTTTAAAAACATAAAAAAGAAGTGAATGCTGAGTAGAATTTTTAAAAGCTAAGAGAATATTTTTTATTATAAAAACTGAAAAATATATTGATTGTCGAGTATTTATCGTTGTTTTTCTAATTAAAGATATTATCAATTGTTTCTACATCTAATTATAACCGGTGATTTCCCCAACGTATTAAATTAACTTCTTGGATTTTAAATTTAGCATTCACGCATAAATCACACCTCACTTTTATAGAATACATAACAAAACTTCCAGACAGGATGTTTCTCAAGGTCTTTAGTAGAACGTTTCCGGCTTTATTCTACTCCACTGCAAATACTACGATACATGTATATTAAACTTTGAGTAAGATACATTTAATATTATTGTCTATACTTTAATTTGAATAAAAGAATTGTCAGTTTATAATATTGATTATATTACTTTTATGATTTTGTATTAAATCAATGTTTTTTACTCTTATTATATTTATTTAATATGCTATTAGGTTCAGTATGGGGTTTAAAAGATGAAGCTATTGTGTAAAATAGGGACAAGTAAAAATTTTTTTACTGTTTTAACTGGTTATAGATTATTTTAAACGATGAAAGGATTTTAGAAATTTGTATTCGTTTATAGTACATGTAAAAATAAAACTTTTAGAGATTGGGATATAATACTTTATATTTGAATTCAAACCTCTGAGGTGTAAATAACACCGTATATTAAAACACCATAAGAAGATATAATAACTATCAACTAGTGTATTAACCAATAATATTAGGAATGGTGTACTGTAACTTTGGTGATGTTTTGAAAAATGAAAAGTACTACGTCATTGCATTTAATCTCTAGAAACACACTGTTAATACATAATTGGTTATTTTTTAGAGAATGAAATCATTGCATCCGAAGGTATAGAAAAATACAATAGGTTTTACAAGTGCTTAATGAACAGTTAAAGATAAGTATTCACCCCTTTAATATTACAATTCCCATTTATAATCAAAAGTACATTAATGTCTTCAGTGTGGATAGTTAAATGGCACATATCTAATGTTACAATAAAAAATAGTAAAAATTGGTAACAGCGTGCCTTTTTATAACACCTTTATTAGTATTCCTGACATAAATATAATTTTGTGTTTAAAAGTTTTTCCCTGCCTAATATTATAAGTATCTTACAGTACTATTTATTAGTTTTATATATACTGTTCAATTTTCTTTTTATAGTTTATAGTCTTCCCGAAAAAATTGATAAGTGTTTTAGATACAATAATTATATGAAGACTAATTTTAATATCTAAACTTGGCTTTGGTAACAGGTGGACTGAGGTCAGCAATCCGAGAATTTCTATCAGCTGGCTAGTAACAGTATAACAAGTAAGGGATGACGCATATAAGTATATAAATTTGAAGCGTTCTACAATATTTCCTAATCTAAATTATAATCTGCATAAGCTTTCCTCCAGGAATAAAGTAGAAGCGCAGGTGCTCATTACACAAGTATTTCTGCAACACGTGCTCCTGAGTTTAAAGTGCTCAGGAATCCTGGAAACCGGGATATTAAGGGTTGTAAAGTTTCTTAAAGATCAATTTATTTAGAAAACCTTATACTATACATAGTTACGTTTTATTAATATATTTTAATACTTTTGTAGAAAAATCAAATTGATGAATAGGATTTCAACTGTGTATCTAATATAATATGTTACATTTATAGTGGTACTATACTTCGAAATACCAAAAAGAACCTGATAACTATTGTTTTATTGTTTAAGTTGGTTTATACTATGTACAAATTGTATTTAAAGTATAATACCAAATATATTATAAATGTTTTACAGCATACATTACCTATTATTTTTTACATTTTTAATATATATGCCGTATTTAAAGTAAACATAGTAAAATTTAAAGGCCATTATTATGTGTTAAGTATTTTGTAACACCGAATGTCACCGATTACAAATCGTCTTAACATTAATCGTGATCTGTACATAGACTTCATGTCACTTAATGACGTCATTGTCACTTAGTGATACATGCAGCCAGAATCAAGTACTCCCTAAACTCTAAAGCCTTAAAAATCTCTAACCCGCTAAAAACCAGTAATTCTACCGTTATATAGTAGTTACAGTTTTAAATGCAACAACAAGTACATTTGAAACTGTTAATCTGAGGCGCAGCAAAACACATTTAATTCTTATAATAAAATTTGAGCAAGTAAAACAACTAGAGTATTTCTCACTAGTTTTATCACTTTTATACGTCGATATATCCCCATTTCTATTTTGATGTAATATTTCCTCCCAACAAGAATTGTGGAATCACAATATTAGCACAAATTTAAATTTACTCTGGATCATCATTTACATAAACTCTTTTCAATGGATCAAATGATTCTTAAAATATACTAAAAGTTTTTGTTACAAAATGGTAATAAAATACATAATCAGTATCTTTTAAATTATTATTTGAGTTTAGGATGTGGATGTAACTACTTTAATGAAATAAAAATATATTTTATCAATATTTGTATAATGTATAATATGTATAATCTATATGTTCTATATTTTTATCGTTACTCTTATTTTCAAAAATAATATATTGAACAGTTAATATAGGCCTATAGTTTGATATTATGTTATTTTATTAGGATAAATAATATGAATGTATTAAAACTTAGTATAGTGTACGTTAGGATTCACTATATTTGTCCAATGAAGCATTACTAACTATATTAATTCGTATTAAAATTATTTGTCTTATTTCCAAACCTTACAGAATGTTTATATAGCTATAAAAATACGTTAATAAAAATCTGCCACACTGCGCTATGACACGTAATACGCAATGAACTGATACTTAATAATTTCAGCTGAAATTCATCAAAAGGGCAGAAACATTTGCTTACATTTAAATTTTAGAATATATCAAATTATTTTAAAGTGCTTGCTCAGTAGTGTAATGCAGATCACAAAGATGAAGTTATTATGTAATTTGTAGCTTTAGATTAAACCAATGATAAATAAATCATCTAATGCAATAGAAATACTATTTAAATGCTGGCGCTTTTATAAAACTACCTTATTGTACAAAGCTGTGAATCATAACGTAATGGAATCAGGTTAGATCGAATATAAATGAAGACCCGAAATAAGACACTTTGTGATTGAAGTTGGTTTTTGTTACTATAAGTTTTCTTGTTTGGAGCACAACGGCAAACTCTACAATAATACTGGAAATATCTTTGACAAAAATTGAGTTTAAACTTTACATAACTTATCAACGCCTAGCAAAAACCAGGAAAGATATAGGCAGGAATGTGTTACATACCTTCAATTTGAGCCCTACAGGCTCACGAAGGAATGGCTATCAATTATATCTCAGGAGAGTTTAGATAATAATAAAAAAGAAAATATATGAATATAGTGTCCTGTTTTTAAATAGAGAAATGTGAAGCCGCGGGCAAGTACAAGTATTAACCTTAAAATGCGTGTAAGAGGTCACGAAGTATGTACAATATACACTTATTTTATTAAAAATCTAGCATTTTTTGTCAAGTAGAAAATAAAAAACTATGAAATGGATGGATAGAAATATAAAATTTAAAATCTATAAAAATACATAATTATTGTTATAAGTAAACCATTTTAATAATAATAATACATTAAGACGACATTATACTTATTCCGCATTATATACTGTATGGTAATAAGTACTATTATCTTTTATGAAATACATTTTAATTTTTGTTTCATGTTTTTGAAACTCAAGCATAATGATTTCTGGAGTGAGAATAGCTTCTCATTTGGCCTCATGCCTGCAAAAAAACCACCCTCTCTGCCAAACTGCTACAGTGATATATCTCCTCCACCCAGGTGATAAGTAGACTAAAACCTGTTTCAACGGCCATTTTATACAGAAACGTAATTGTGTTAAATTATGTTTTAATTATTTATGTTTTAAATTACATTACATTTTATTAAAGTCGATAAATGCTACAAAAAGAATTGGAATTCAAGTTGTAAGAAGAATAGATATATACAATCATTAATCAATGTACATTTGAAATTAATTACAA
>NW_025776570.1:0-60000 GCF_021130785.1 Homalodisca vitripennis
TAATAACAAGCAATATAATCTTTTCTTCATAATAAAACTAAACAATGAGTCAATGTATGGAGAATAATACGATCAAGCTGAAACGTTATATCGAGAGTCGTTTCAATTGAATAGGATTGTTATTAAATCAGTAAAACTAAACCAAAGGAATTTGTTTTATGTAATTAACATATTTTTGAGTTAATGACCAAATAACCTCCCATTTATTTTTTAGGTTTATCCATTAAAGTATTTCTTTATCAAAATATACTGATATTAGAAGAATCCAAACAAAGGGTGTAAACAAGTATAAATTAAAAATCCGTTACCTTCTTGAAATAGTTGAAGGTTGTTTAAAACTCGATATATTTAAACTGGATGCCTGTGGACATAATTTAATTACTATTATCCTTTTAAACCTTCCTCTTACAAAAGCGGACTAACTCTCACAAACACATACCAGATCCAGCTCCGGCAGTCGAGTGATAAGACCTAATCGCTTATCGCTGTGTTCTGAGGTTCAATGGTCGGAACGTACACCGTGTTGTACTCGTTGTGTAGAATACGTTGTATAACCAACCCCACCTGCAATTTTTCTAGTGTTTAATTATTATTTTCCAGTTGAAATGTCCGTCCTGTGTAGCTTGTAAAATCCTTTGTGCACGATGAGGGTAAGTGATGTTAAGTGTTCTGGAGGGTGTGAGGGCATTAACAACATTTTAAAGTGCATAATAACCTGAAGGCGCATGGGAGGAAATTAACTTCGTTTCCGCAAAGGACTGGATAGTGCAAGGAGTGACAAGGAATCCTTCTGTACATGGGTAGAGCGGGACTTCGTCAAGCCTCCTGCATCAATAAACGCTGTTACCAAGGATTTTTTATTAGTTTAAGGTAATTGGAAGGTTTCAAAACTCGAAGTTTTCGGAGAGCTGGAAATCGTTTTAAAAATGAAGATCTGTTGGATCTCCGCTTAAGTCGGTACAGGTTTGTCATCTAGGAACAAGCTAGGATTGCCTTTTCAAATACACCTTAATGAAACCAATTATAATGTGAGCAGTTTGCTACCTTGAAGAAAGAGGAATGAAATTTTTTTTAAAAAAATATGCGGGAAAAAAACAAGTTACCTTGAAGAGTGAAGTAAGTGAGGCCTGAGGGACCAGAATGACGGAAGCATGGGAAACCAATATTCCAGAAAAGAATTTAAAATGTAGAAGTGAGTGGATGTTGTCCCGGTAAACTACCGGGCTGAAGGTAGTGGTGGACTATAGTAAAGGGGATATAGGCCGCAGCCCTGGGAGAGAGTAGCAGGTGCACGGACACGTGGATTGGTACGCAGGCCGCACCCGCTCACCACCGTGGAGTACCCGCCTTTTTAAGAAGGAAAGCGTCAAGGGGTCCATCCCTCATCATTCCAGTTTCAAAGGAAGAGACATTGAAGGAACTCTGGATCTCAGATAGTTTAGGGAGAAAGGAAGCACGCTGACAGCTCAACGGGCGTGAAGAACTGCTTTCCTCCAGTGTCTCCTGTGTTACGTCTCAATGACCAACTGGACGCCAGAAAATATAAACCTTCTTCCTCAGGAAACCTGCGAAGCTATATAAAAATGGTCGGGGAACTTGGCTATTCCAGTCTCATCCTCGGTTGTCCGTGACTGGCAAAAATTTTTTTGCTAGGAGAGAGCAGAAGGCGAACGAACCTGTAAAAAGGCGAATCGTCAATTACAGAGACATAAGGAACAACTAAAAGTAACCAATCCGGTACAGTAAGGTAAAATGTCACAATCTTGAAACTTATGACACCAATTAATCAGGAATTTTTTATGTATTATGAGCATTTCCTAGATGCTGTGGAACTATGTCACCATTATGCAATTATTCACTTATTTACTTTATAACGAACTATGTATTTGTTTTTATACATAAAGGATTTGTATATGGATTCGATCCAAATTAACAGTTTTGATATAGCTTAAGTTATCGATAGCGTATTTAATTGCGTATTATTTTTGTCTATAATTTTTCTGTATTCTTTTTGTTAAACCTATTAGCTAAGGTACAATTAGAATAAATGTTAATATGCAACTGAAATGGCTCTTTTATTATTTTTATTTTACATTGTCAAAGATTTTTTATTACTTAGGTTTCTAAACTATTTTAATTTCTAATAAATATGGTACTACTAAATTGGCAATTTACCTTAATTGTTAATCATTTTCGTTGTCATGGCATTATAGAACTTTATACAGGTTTTTTTATTTCTTTGTTTTCTTATTTTTATCGCAGTAAAAACTTCTTAAGGCCTACAATTAGATTTTATTTTTATTACAACATAAATATGTCAGGTTGTTAATGTAGGAAATAATTGTTAAATAATTTGGAAGTATTTATTTCAACAATGTAAAATTGTTAGGGAGTAGCCTTAAAACTTTATAATTTATGCCTAAACATCTGGAGGAGCTTTGAGAAGATAGATATTTTTAATTCATTTCTTTTAGAATTCCATCAAATAGGTAGTAAAATCAGCTTTATTGTTTTCAGCGAAATATGGATAAAAAGTGAGGAGGTAAATTTATATAGTATACCGGGATATAAAGTGTTTCATTATTGTAATGAAACTTACAGAGCAGGCGGTGTAATGTGTTATGTTTGCAGAAGAGATAAACACAGTTCAATTAAAATTAGAATTCCAAACAGCAGATTCATTATTAATTAAAACTGATTTTTCAAAATTCGTTTTTTAACCTCCTCTGTTTATATAGATTACAAAGTTTTCAGGAACATGACTTTATTAACGAGCTTTCTGTGAAATTACCTCAATTATACCACAATACAGTCATCATAGGTGACTTAAAGGGTTATCAGTTAAATTTGATAATCTAAGACCAATAAGCCTTCTATCAATATTCTCAAAAATTATTGAAAAACTCATGAAATTACGCATAATACAGTTTTTAGATAGATTGAATTTTTTTTAGTGATAACCAATATGGATTTAGGAAAGGAAGATCTACCGAAGACGCTTTGTTAAATAGCTCAAATCTGATTTATAAAAGTTTCAACAGTAAAAATAAAAACATCTGGTCTTTTTATTGATTTTAAAAGGGCATTTGACCTAGTCAATCATGATAATACTTTTAGATAAATTACATGCAGTTGGTTATAAGAGGAGTAGCACAAGACTGGTTTCGAAGTTTTCTCACAAATCGTAAGCAAAGAGTAAAAGTATGTGGTGCTCTGAGTTTTCCCCTGACTGTCTCAGCAGGGGTCCCCCAGGGTTCCGTTTTTGTCTGCTACCCTTTTCATAATTTTTATTAACGATTTGTTAGAGGAGGAGTTTCACGGAAAGCCAAGCGTTTTTGCTGACGATTTTGCCATGTTTTATTCTGAAAAGAACCCTCAACAAATTTGGAACAACATGATGGACGATATACGAGTTTTGAGAAAGTGGTGTGATGAAAACAAAATGGAAATTAATGTAAATAAAAACAAAATTTATGAATTTTTGATTTTGTTGGTTTTAGTTTTAACGAATTGGTAAAATATCACGAGCAAAACTGTAACTGGAAATTTTTGTAATTGTTTGACTATTGGAAAGGTGGATCAATTTAAGTATCTGGGTGTTTTTTTTCGATGAAAAGTTATCTTGGGATAAGCATATATCGTTTTTACAAAATAAATTAAAATCTTGTATCAGAAAAATTTTATTTTTTAAAAAATTGTTGTGACGAAAAGTTATTAAGAATTCTTATATTACGCCTTAATACAATCCAGGTTGCAATACGCAATTCAATGTTGGGGCGGGACTTTTAAATACCACGTAGAAAAATTGCGAGTTGTACAAAATCATTTTATTCGAATCATATTAGGAAAATCTATTAGAGAAAGTTCCTATCCTCTTTATTGTCATTTGAAAATTCTCCCTATACAGCACCTTTTTGTATATAAGGTACTTAGAGTATTTTATATCAGAAGTGGTAATACTGGAACTTTTGAATTAGTTTATAGTGCTAGACGTAATTTTCAGAACATCTTTCGAGTACCTAAAGTCAACAGATCTTCATTTAGGCAATCCTTTAATTATCTTGGTCCAAAGTACTTTAACAAATTACCGCTTGAAATAAAAATTATGTAATTCATTTAATAGTTTTGATAAATCTGTTAAATGGTGGTTGTTCTCGTTGGAGGATACTAATTTCTTAAACAGTATATTAATTTAGTATCTTTTTGTTTGTAATTTTTCTTTTGTATATAGCCTAAACCTATAATAATGTATAACACCATTAATAAAAAAAAAAACAAATTATTTTTGGTTTGTAAATAGCAAAATTATTGCGTTTTTATTTATAGATCTGTATATATTTATGTACAGGGATATGTTTATGTATGTATGTAGAAAGATTTTCCAATATTTAAAAGGAAACTTTTTTTGTTCTTTGTTTTGGTGACTTATATCTTTAAAGGTGTATTTTATTTAGTTAAAGCTACACAGAAGATGGCAATTAAAGTGATGGACTGGACTCTGTTTTGTTTATTTATATATTATATTTTAGTTGCGCTGCCACATAACTGGAAATCGTGGCAGTGTAATTCCGAGGTTTTATAATGTTATTTAATTGTTTAGTTTATTATGGAATAAATCATTAAAATCATTATAAAATCATTAAAATCAATATAAGGACAGTTCACACCAAGTTTTAGAACAGCCAAAAACTTAGCTTGTTTGTACTAAATTGCAAAATTTCGTTTTTCTAAGGAGCTAGTGTTTGATTTCTCTGAAAACAGTCTGTTTCGACACCTGCAGTAGTGTATTCTCTTTCCTTTTTAAGACTACCAATTATCAGGCTACCAATAAGTACATGGATTACTTTTATTATACTGAGTAAGAATTGTCTTAGATATTGTCCTAAAATACTAGTTAATGGTTAAAAGCAACTCTTTTGGGGCTACGATAAGTATAGCTTTACTTATAATCTGTTTTAAATCTTATTTTGGACGACCTGCTAAAGTAATTGAGCATAAAGTGGTCTCTTCGTACAAGGCTATGCAAAATCACGGGATTTCCGTCATGAATAAGAACATATCCATAGACCTCAGCATATTTAGAGATGATTCGCTTTATAGATTATTAAGGGGAACAGAAGGAAAAAACTATCTGCTTCTATTTCACTACCTTGTAGAGTGGTTTATCATTTACATTGTGGTCAAATGTTTTGAAACATTCTAAGGAGGCTCTACCTGAATGCCTCGACATGATTTTGAGAACTAACGAAGTTAAAATCTGGTTGCCTTTTTATTTCTCAATGCTTCATAAGCATAAAAAATCGACCGCCCTTTTATTTTACAGACTAAGAAGAAAAAAAGAGACCTCTATTATATGGATGCTCCATTACTATAAAAATATTTTTACTTCGTTTCCCGCTTTTTCCTCACAATTATACATCCTAGATGAAAAGTTGCCCTCGTTCTACGTAAGCTCCAGAAAATTAAAAAAATTCCCTGCTCTACAAATGATCCACAAAGTTATGGGAACATCTACCACTCAACCTACATAAAATAACTGTACCTGACTTTATCAAATTCGTTATATTTTGTATTTACTCTGAATACATAAGTAATATTTCGCCTAAACGGTAATGTGCAGAGGGATATTTACAAAGTAAACCATTCAAAAATACCATGATGAAATTATGTCATAGTAAAATAACTTATGACATATATGGTTTCTATAATATGATGTATGTGTACGGGAGATTAGACAAGTAGAAAATAATAATTTCTTTTTAGTAGTATCCTTGATCATAAAAAGACGACGCCAAAAGATAAAAGAATGAGGACACCCTTATGAAAAATATAATTAAACAGTTTCCACTGCAACATTATTTTATATTTATAGAAACAAAAATGGTCTGATTATTTTAATGCTTTTGATCACATAAATAGTATTACGAGTATGTGTCAGCATTTTCATAGTCGTACAACTTGCAGCACGTTAGAAAATCACCACAATGCAGTACAATGTGATGGTCAGAAGCTGGACGAAGACCAGGACTTACAAGGATAAGTTACTTCTATTATTGAGTAAAATTTACAATTACAATTTCTCCCAAATAATGACTTTTGATACCCAACACAATTTACGTTTTTAGTTTTTAGTGACTATTAAATATAATACAACAAAACACATGAACAGTTTATATAAAAACGAAGACCGGATTCCAAAGCAAATAGAAGTTTCAAATATAATGTATTATTTCGTTAAAATACTTTTATTTTTCAAAGACTTTCACGGATTTTCTTTATAGAAAAGCTACTAAACTTGTGTTTTGGGCTGTTTTAATTCCTCTCTGTAACTCTAAGCGTGCAGGGAGATACGGGTTCAATCATTTTCCAAAATTCTGAGCGTCACACCAGATTTGAACTGCTTTCCATAGTTGATGACCAATATTTAAATATTTTATGAGAAAGAATGGTCCAAAATACGTCTTCGTGCAACTTTTTCGACCTTTTTTGTTAGGCTAAATATTAGGTATAGTTTAAATTAATCTACATTACCTGTCTCACAATACACAACTTCACCACGTTTAATGTTTTTAAAACTCAATAATTTTAAATACGGTTTCTAAATAATTTTTAAAGAAATTTTTAGTCTAAAATTCCTAACTCATTCCGTTAGTTACGTAAACATTCACCAGAGTACGCATCCATCCATAGTACAAGAGATAAGACATTGCCACATTAAAATGATGTGTAGTAATAAAAATTCGTTAATTAGATATTATTCCTATCTTCTAATGGTATTCTTTCTATCTCTAATAATAAGTGAACTTCTGTGTCGTGTTAAACTAGAATAAATCATTCGTTATACAAATGCGTTCTGCTCTGATCGTCTAAATTGAAAATGACACCCTCGTAAAGTACAGCATTACCAGAAAGACTCCAGTACACAGCTTCTTTATAACGTGAATTTCTTCTACCAGTATCAATAAATGTTAAAACTTTCCAGCCAGTTGTAATTTTCCTTCATTTATTATTATATTATACGTCACCTATTACTTGTTTTAGTTCTGAGACTAACATTTGAATCACATCAAAATAAAAGGCACTTATTAATGGGCAGAAATAAGTGATTTATTAGTTCTAAAACATTTCCCTACTTCCGTTAGTTTTGATAGTTTTAATTCCTTGAAGCAATTTAGTTTAATAAAATTGACCATCCTGACTATGTATTTTACAAAATCTCCCTTAAACCATAAAAACCGCTCTAGTTTTTTTTTATCTAATAATGAAAACCATTCTCAGCATGGTTTTAATTCCAAAAGAACTTCTGAGCAATAAACAATAGGAAAATTTAATATCCAAGAAACTGATTAAAAATGACTGGAATCTAATTGACACCTTACTGTAAGGTTTATTTCACTTTTTCCAGGCTATTTCCAAAACTAAATAACTAAAATGTTTATTACAGACATTTGTGGATCTTAAATTCCTACTAATAATTTATATAAGTTAAACCCACTATTTGGGGTGAAAGGTCAGTGAAAGAACCACTTAAGGATCTCTTCAGGATGGCGTCTTTTCTCCTTGTTATGGACGACCTGTTTAGGTCTGTAACAGTAGAGGTCTTTTCGCACAGGTATATGCAGATGAGATGACATTGACTGGTAAATTTAAAACCTAAGTCACGTCTAATAAACTTAATACAACCCTAAAAGGAGCAGTGATCTGGTGTGATAGGATTGTATTTGTTATAACCCGGCCCAGGATGCCCTTGTCAACTTTGGATGGCATAATTTTGGAGCCATCTTTCCTTCTTGGCGAGGAAGCTCTACTATCGAGTTGATGTCTCAAGTTAAGTTCTAAATGTTGTTTTTGACAGGTGACTGAATTGAGGACCTCAACTGGAGAGGTTCGTTGCAAGGGAATATGGTTACTAATGCAGTTCAGGCTTCCGATCAGAGAGTCTTGTGTTTTTCAGCCTGAGCTATTGTAGTGGCTTTATATCTCCGGGATTAGACCTGGACTAACATTTGGGCTGTTGTCTTTTGGTTAAATACTTATCCTTAGGAAGACAGGTCTGCATCCTAAGGCAATCTGTCCTCGCAATAATCGGAGGTAACCTAACTGACCCGGTTACTGGCTTAGATGGTTGTCTTAATTTTGCTCGGTTGAGAATTGCAATATTCAGTTTATCACTAAGAGGATTGTTTACTCACTTCAATATAGTTACATATGTTTACTCACTCATATCTAACCTTACGTTATGAATGAGCTGTAAAGTTGCAATGCTGAATCAAGTATATTATGTATTACACATGAGTTCAGAACACATAGTTCAACGAATTTCCTTCGATTTACTGAAACCATAATTAGTTTACGAAAAATGGTTTCGAATGTTGACATAAAATCTAATTACATTGCAAAAGGTTGGAAGGTTTTATTAGTTACTTTTTTAGTCGTGTTTTAACACCCACAAAATATACATTTTTTGACCAAAGTATAGATTAGAACATTTTAATTCACAATTAAGTTCCAACCTAAAAGGAACACTACACTTTAGTCGTTTATAAAGTATCTAAATTCTTAACGTTCATTTAATAGGTGGAAATAGAATAAATACAGATGTACAAAGATTGAGAATCTCGCTCAGCGAGTACACTTGTAATAACTGTGTGTTTAATTTATTACTACAGCTAATGAATTCTTAACGATTAGATCGTGCCACTGTTTTAGATAATAAATATATTGTGTAGTTTATTGTGCTCATAGATTTACCCATAAGCATATTTATCATTCTACTATATATGTTGTTCTATTAACCATATATGGCGTTAATGTGCACTTGTCTCGTGTATGCATGATAAACAGTCTTGTTTATATATTTTTTAATAACTTTAAAAAAGGAAGAAATCCTCTAATTAGTTCATTTAATTACGTACTGAATTGATAAATTGCACCTACTATTATAATAATTATATAATTTAGATTATAATGTTACACCAAGGAATACCTTAACGAGATTGTTTTAAATATTATTTTTAGATATCATGCTCATTTATGAGCTTCGATACTTTGAAGATTTCGTAAGGAATTCATTAATATCGTACGACGATAAAACAATGAATAGGATTCTCTCACAATGAGCCTTAGTTACCTGAGACACTAACGTAATAAGTAAATAATAATCTCTCCGGTGTCCAAATTCTGCTGTGGAGGTATTATGTTTATTTGTGACCCACTATGACTTTATTAATTTATAAGGAATTAATTGCTATCGTATGATGATAAATCGACGTACAGGATTGTCCCACAATGTGACTTTGTTGCCTATTGAGACACTTTAACGTTTTGGGAAAGGGCTCACAAGCTAAAAATAAGTATATTATAAGATAGCAGAATATACAAATTGGTTTAACATGTTATTGCTGCCATCCATACGAGTATAAATTAGGATATCGTACTTGCCATTACTATTTTCCCTTATTATGACATATGATATTTATTCATGAAAATATAAAATTCTGGAATACATTTTTTTACTGTGACACTGTTTAGAGGTGGAATACTTGTTTTGTTTGTTTGTTTGTTTTTTTTCTTTTAAGTTAGTTTCATCAAAATGTTTAGGGAATACTTTAAAATACAAATTGCTGTAAGTTTTCTTAGTATCTAAGTAATAAACGTTTCAAATTTAGTTAAAATATGCACAATGGGGTTAGCGTGATTATTATAAATGTAAAAAATTGGGATTTATAAAATAAACTTAAATATTATTGTAGATGCATTATAGTTATGTTATTTTGTTATATTATTGTTTAGAAATTTAAAACCACACTATTGTATATAAGTAGCTGTAGTATAAAATTTCATTTAGGATTCTGTCCCTCGATATTGTATCTAAAAACTAATAATGTTAGCACAAATATCATAAGTTTAGACATGGAACTATCTCTTTAAACACTTTTTAATGTTTTATTCACACGTTTGTCACATTAAAATGTTCCTAATTGGATAATCAGATAACGAACCTTCTGTTTAGGGTTATTAATAGTCGTGACGTCAGCAATATAAGGGACAGCTAAAACGTAAGCAGAAGTTTACATAAAATATTACTTTATATCCATGGAAACAAAATGGCATTTATAATTTAATGCTTTTAAATAAGTCTAAAGTGTTATGTTGCTTCATTTTTCAAATTTAGTTAAATTCACAACCAGTCCCGGAAGTAGCACCAGGAATACGATGTGATGTCCAGAAGCAGGACCAGGACCAGTACTTACAAGGATGAGTTACTTTGATTCAATATAAATCATAGTTTATACTCACTATTTCTCGTCACACAAATCAGTTTACATCCTAGTTTTAGCGAGTATTATTCACAGCACAAAGCACCAGAATAGTTCATATTTAGTGCTAACAGAAGTACCTAATTCAATTTATTGTTATGTTTTAAGTAAAAGACACTAATTTGTGCTGTGTTTAATCCTCTCAGTACCCAAAGAGTACAGGGAGAATCAGTTTAAATTATTTAATACCCATAGGAACCAAACATATATTGGAAGTTTTCACGTAGTTTTATCAAAAAAATATATATAGCTGGTAATAAGAAACATTTTCTTACTCGTTTTTTCCAGCAGCAATATTTCTTGCATTTCTAGTAAAGAAAATTTTCGTAATGAGTTGAAATTAGTCAATAATTTTTATTTATCATATAAAAACAATAACTGATTTTGGTTTGATTGGTATAATTCAATAATTAAAAACTTGGTGCACAAAAATTGTGACGTAATGTGTTCTACAATTTTAACTCATTATATTAGTTACTAAAATTCACGCCAGAGCTCTCTTTCACAGTACAAGAGGTAATAACGGGCAAAGTAAAATTTTACAGTATTTTGAATGCCTAATTAGTTCCAAAAATAAAATTATAAATACACAAACATTAAATTTCTATCAGTAACTTAAATAATTTAATTTCTGTTGCATCAAGAATTTGAATACGTAGTTTTTGGAGATTATTGCGTCAGCTTAAACACCCCAGCACACATTTAAGACATACATGTGAGTTACACAACAGCATCAGTACATACTTCAATACAAAAGGCAGAGCTCCCAGTGGCTCACACAATACACTCCCGAACCCCAAAAAGTGCACATGAGCAAGTCTCGTATCAATATAATGCTGATAGTCTTCTTTGAAGTTCGAGGAATCGTCCATTTTGAGTTTGTACCGCCAGGAAAAACTGTCAACGCAGTCTTTTATCTAGAGGCGCTCGAGACTGAAACGCCAGATCACCCACGTCCGGCATTATCATGTATAAAGTCATCTTCAAGCTCCACTACAAAAAATGCCCACTGCCACACGGCCTTCGTCGTTACCATCTACCCTACCCAGAACAAGAATCCCGTGCTGCCCTAACCTTCTTATAACCTCATAGGTCCGTGTGATATTTTTTTACCACCGACTGAAGAGAGAGCTGAGATGAAAGGAATTGTAGTCAGTGGAGAACATCCAAGCTGAAGTTATAATGCTCCTGAGAGGCATTCCAGTTGTGGGGTCCTAGGGTGCTTTCCAAGCAATTGTATACGCAGGTGTATTGCAGGAGGAGGCTATGTTGAAGTATTTTGTCCATTTGTACCATTTGGATGAATAAATCAGTTTTTTCCTGAATATGATCATTAATTTCATGACGCACCCTGTATCCTCATGTCTCATCAGGTACACAACTGAGAGCACTACGATGTTGACTGACCACGATCCAAAAGAACGGCGAACCCACCTATTCTTCCATAACGCAGATGTGGTGGGAAGGGTTGTGTATGTCGAGTTTAGCAACATTAACACAAGCCTTTAAATTAAGTTTGTAATGTAGTAAAATTACACTACAAAACTGAAGGTGTCCTAGGACTGCAACGTGAAACTATAGGACCAACAACTGCTCAGAGTATTGATACGTTTGGATTCGCTCCCACAGAAATTTTACAGTTTTTTTCTTGGAAATTAAATTAAGAAATACCTCCGTCAATTATTTTATTTACTATTGCAAATTCATTGTCAAGTTTGCTAACTAATACTTGCAATAGTATCAAAAGCATTTATTTCTCTTATATTTTACAGACAGAATGTCAAAACCAATAAGCAATATAATTATATTTTTGTAATTAAAGTATATGTCTGCGAATACTTTTCTTATGAAGGAGAAAACCTTGCTTAAAGGGACATTCCATAAAACAATTTTTTTACGTTATCAGAATAATGTCGTATCATCTTCCCAAGTTAAAAAACCATTTAGTAATTACAGTAAAAGGTTCTTATCTCAGTTTCAAATAACTGACGCAGAATTTATTAATTTAACTTCCGAGTTACACCCTGCATTACTAGATTAGATGTATAAAATTTAATGCATAATTGTACATACGTAAAGTGATGCATTTGCGATAAATGTAAAACTACAAATATAATAAACATTTATTTAAATAACAAAGTGTGCAATAAAATGACACAAGATATAGCTTTGGAAATTGAATTCGTTTTTATATTTAGAGGTTCCTTTTTAAATAAATGTGAGTTACTCCGTAGTTGTAAAATATTCTTTAATGCACATGTAGTAATACGATACCCGCTGTAAACATTTTCAGATTATAGTCCTTATTTGGGTTAAAGTGAGTTGCAGTACAAAAAACATGTTCGAGAAGTTAAATATAAGTTTCAAATCAACAGCTAGTCCCCTTTGTTGCTTGCAGGGTGTGTAGTACTAATTAATTTATATAAACCCTTAGTGCATGTCAGCCTAGGGCACGTTGAGAAAGTTTAATGACCAAAGTTAGAGTAACACATAACGATTAGTACAATAGCGTATTTTACAGGTTTAAAGAATCGTATGTCACTCTTTATAAAAATATAAAAACTGGAATGTTTCACAATATCGGTACAAATATTTTGCTCAAAATGGCTAATTTAGTCTTTCCACATAGTTGGCTGACGGTAATATAGCTATCACATACGTGTCTGACAGGCTGGATTCAAATTTTTATAGTAAAATAATTATTTTAGATAAACATATTGCTTCATAGATTTTTACTTATTGTATTACCGAACCAAAGCTAGTGTTGGATAAAAATCAATTTCATTTTTGGAGGAAAAGTTCATTACTTCAACAAAACTCAAAGCTGTTAGCCTCTACACGTAAATGTTTGCCCAATAGACTATAACATAAATACAAAGAGATTTTGTGGTTTTGACTATATAAGAACGTTCCTTAAGGAAATGAAATATTGACACTGTTATTAATATAACTCAGCTGATATGTCTCCTACAGCAGTCCACATTTAAATTACTTATATCCATGGAAACAACAAAAGAAATGATTGGAAAATTTAGTGTTTTGAACTGTTCAGTATTAAATTTAAAAGTCAATCTAATCACAGCACCTCGGAGAACCACTGAACAAGGAACACGATGTGAGGCTCAGAGAGAGAAACAGGACCAGGACCTACAGTGAGTTATTTTTTAGTCCATAGATCATAGTTCCTGCTCTCACTGTCTCATGCCCTTCATAGTACGCAGATTACATCCTGGTTTTATTTACAATTTATCACAGCATAGATCACTAGACCAGTGCATATATTATTTGGTATAAATAAATAATAACATATAAAATAAATTACAAAAATAGCAACGTGATTGAAATTAAATAGATATTTATGTTTGTAGATCTTTTTAATTACTTGCATATCCCAAATATTGATGATTACTATAAATCCCATCGGTATGTTCTCAGTTAAATTTGCGCTTTCGGCTGTTTTTAATTTTCTATGTACCTTAAGCGAGGATACAGAATCAACAATATTTTCCAAAATATTAAACCGCCTTATGAATTTTGAATCTGATGTACACAGTTGATAGAAACATCGAATTTTTTTAGAAAACCATTTCCTTAGCTATATCGCACAGCTAATTTCCAAGTATTCGGAAGTAGTACTAACAGTGAGCAAAGTAGTGTATAATAACTGAAAAATTCTAATAAAGCTCAACTAAATTATGTGTAACTGCTTAAATGTAATAATTTGTATACTTGTAAACATTTTTATGAAACAGAAATGGTTTAACCCATTGTCTTTGGTACTTTTCCATAGTACTCGATACAGCAATTGCACAATATAAGTATTACAGTTATTAATGCCTTACTGGAATCAATTGAAATTTTTAAATACTTAAAACATTCCGCTTGAATAAAATTATAATGTCGGTTTCATAAGAATAATTTTGGATTAATGCAACATATCAATATTAATTATGGAATATTAGTGCAAAACGGTAAGTAGTATACTTTGGCCGTTCCTGGGACAACGCACCCGAGACCGGTTCTGGGACAAACCGTGTGAGACCGAATCTGGGACAGAATTTTGTAGAGAGCGACTAAGGGTGTGAGTACGGGTAGTCAGAACCGCGCCGCGCGAATCACCACGCATGTCATCGCTGTCCCGCCACCGCGCAGACACCACGCGTTGTTACTGTAAGTATACAAGCAATCGGCACGCGCCTCGTCATCGCCGCGCCGCGTGACTGCTGAACCGTCACCGCCAAGCAATCGGCACGCGCCTCGTCAGCACCGCGCCGCGCGACTGCTGAAACCGTCACCACCACCGCGCCGAGACACCGCGTGTTGTTTCTATAAGTATACAAACAATCGTTACGCGCCTCGTCACTGTCCAGTCACCGCCGCGCGCCGCGCGAGACACCGCACCTTATAAATTACTAGTTTGGTATACTGTAAGTGTATTGTGGATAGTATCAGGAATTAATGAAGCAGAAAAGTCGGAAAGAAATCCTGCTTCGAGCATTAGAGGTTCATAAACCTGTGGTTAAGCGATTCCCTAAGAGAAAAATTGTAACTTTGGGTATTGATGATTTGTGGGCTGCAGACCTTGTTGTAATGATTAGGTTTTCAAAGGAAAATGATGGATTCAGATACATACTTAATGTAATTGATACGTTTTCAAAATATGCGAGGTCAGAACCATTAAAAACTAAAAGCTCACAAGAGGTTACTAAATCGTTTGGTAAAATATTAAGAAGAGCGAAATTGGTTGGTCACACTATCAAATGACATTGAAGGTACGCAGTTTAAATCCTGGTTGTATCTACAATTTATCGGCATAAATCACTAGTCCAGTGCCTATATTATTGGGTGTAAATAAATAACAACATATACAAATATATTACGAAAATAGTAACGTGATTGAAATTAAACAGATATTTATGTTTGTTGATCTTTTAACTACTTTCATATCTCACATATTAATGATTACCATACAAAATAAATCCTATCGGTATGTTCTCAGGTAAATTTGCGCTTTGTGCTGTTTTTAATTCTCCATGTACCTAAAGCGAGCATATAGACTTAATATTTGCAAGATATTGAACGGCCTTATAAATTTTGTATTTAATGTATACAGTTGGTAGAAACATAGGTGAGTTGGAATATTTTATCTCTTTTTGTAGGTCTTAAATAGGACCTAAAAAGTCTTTAAAACTTATCACAAAATTATTACAGGTCATATTACACAAATAAAAATATATTAAAATGTGACTCGGAATATTTAAAGTTTATTCATGGCAAAAATTTCCTGCATAAGATTTCTCAATGATGGAAACAGTACACAGTATAGGATAATTGTTGGAAAAGGATATAGTACGAATGGTAAATTTTTAAAGTAAAATTAATTTTACGTTTATAACATCCATAAATATAGAAATATATTTAATGCATAAGACTTCGTTAAACATGAAATAATAACATGTTCATAATGTTAGTAATAATCATGACGTAAACAATCAAGTAAAGGCTAAAAGCGAAACAAAGAGAAACAGGTTAAACATGCACACCAGTTTAAGTAATTGTTTTATCTATGAAAACAAAAAAGGACAGGTACCACAAAGCTTTCGATAAATGCATATTTTTATTTACAAAATTCTTTAACTTTACACCACGGTTAGAGAAGCCCGACCAGGAACAACTGCAATTGCCGAAAGCTTGCTAAGGGCTAGGTCTTAATAATTTTTTTTTAGATTAATATACAAAGACGTTCAACACGCAGGGCGTGGAAAATCTACACCAGGAGTACTATGGCGAAGACCAGGATCGAGACATGGATTTATGGACGACTTACCTTATTATTTACAATTCTAAGATTTTCTCTAACTATTCTTTTTACCCAAAGCTATATACTTTCTAGTCTTGCGATAATCAATTAAAGAAAAAAATACAGTGAAACAATTCCTATGTTATTAAAACGCATTTTCAGTTAAGAGGATTTTAATTTTAAGGACTATTGCAATGAATTTATTTTCCTGTGTAGTGATACTTATGTTGATTAACATTTAATTATGTTTTATGCTTAAGCAGAATTATGGTTTTAAATCCCTTCAGTACTATAAATGTACAGAAAGAATCAGTCTACAATTACATATTTTACCAAATCCAAATGTTTTTTGGTCCATTATTACATTGTTTATAAGAAGTGAAAAGAGTACTATGAGAATTATTTACTTCAATGTGACTTAGAGACATTTTCAGGCATTATATAGTAGTGTAAAACTTTTAAAAATTGAAAACTAGTGAATTTTAGCTGACCTCGGATTAAAAACTCATAATGCAATACGTTAATTTGTTTAAACTCAATCATTTCTAAAAAACGTTGTTGTACAGATTTGAGCTGAATTATAGTCTATATCTTTTAATTTATTCAATTAGTTGATGAGATTACTACCAGAGCTTTCTTTTACTTTTCATGAGATTATAACTTGCCGATTGTGATGATACAATTATAGAAACAACTCCTTAGATTTCTTTGTCACATTTACATGCTTCACTTACACTATGAATAATAATTTTACTCTGAAAAAAGTCAAAAACGCTATATTTGAAAATAATGCCAACTCCGAGTTGTCATGATATTTTCCACTACAATTGTTTATCGGAATCTAATTTTCATCACACACTGACAGGAAAGCCACCTACTGCAAAATCAAATAGGAACAATCAAAATGTTTGTTCAGAAGGCACAAGCTATCTAACTTGTGGTCCAGATACCGGGACCAGCGTAACTGTGGCACTGGTTGTCACTTACACATATTACATCAAACTAAATATATGCTGGTAAAGATTGCTATTCAGTATTTCTGGTGATATTTATTAAGCCCATGACGTGGTTATACTATAAACTTTATTACTTAAAGAGATTTTTGAAATAAAAAATTTAAATTGTAAACTAGATTTTTGAAGAATCTCAAACATTTCCAATTGGAAACTGAGATGAATACGTTTTGTCAATTTGTACATAAAATATTCAATATTGAATAAATAATATAGTCATCACTCTACTTCACAGACATATCAGAAATGGTTCCTCACTAACTGGAACATTGTAATGGTGAATGTTATTGAGAAACGTAAAGACTCGATAACCATGCAGATAAATGATGGCTTTAAATGTATATTAGCTGTAAGTTCAAATTTAAGTTTTGTATTGTAATAGTTATCGGAATACTAGCTCCTTAGAACTTTATAAGAATATCAGAAAATATTTGCGACGATGTTTTCTTAAAACTACTTAAGTCCTTAGCTTGTATGTCGGTTAGTAGGAAAATTATATCCGTTAATAGGTGATGTCTGTTTTAGTTCAAATTAACACTTATCACAAAAACCATATTTTTGAGTTTACACTCTTCATTCCATAATTATCTTTTAAAATAATTTATAATGATAATAGGTATACGTTAGGAAAGACATAAACATGAAGTTTCAAACTTTGATAACCATTGTACTGAGAAGTGCGATAACTTTGCTATTAGGATTTTCTACCTATAATTTTCAGCTCTGCATCTTTATATTGTAACTTTATATCCGCCAGAAGATTTCATGTAATTTTCTGCTAGTTCTAATACAGTTATATTTATTTATACATTTACTTTCCCCAGAGGGTTCACTTCTGGTTGGTTTATACCTTCCGGTTAAACCCACACTAGGTACAGCAAAAACGATGTCACTTAAATCTGGGCAAACTTATGGATATCCAGGAGCGGTACGTCACTAACATCAAATGTCGAGATTCTGCAAGGGTAATTCGTAGGTCTGGTCTACAGCGGGAGATGACTGTTGGAGTTTGTAGTGTTTGTTCCATATGAGTCAATGATTCTTGCCAGCCTAGTCAAGGGTGTGCCACCCTTAACGGCTTTGATTGGAGAGGCTCGCTCAGAGCTGGCTTTCTCTTCTTACGACCACACCTCTTGGGGCTGGATACATTTCACCAAATGTATTCTCTTAAAAGGTGAGGCATTTATGGAAATAATGTTTTGTCAAGTTCATAGATTAATGAAAAAGTTCAGAAATATACGTGTTTTTTCAAATAGGCTTTTAGACCTACTTATGTATGCCTCTATATCTTCTTAAACGATGCACTTAGGCAAATTAAAATCTGCAACTAAAAATATATATAATTTGAGCCAAAATCGTTTTTAAACCAGAATATACCAGGTTTTGGAATTCTAGGTTTGTAGAAGTCCCATACAAGTATCATCTCACGAGCACGTAACATTACAAATGAGCAAACTCATAGTTGTTAAATGTTTGGCGACAACAGTAGCAACAACACCTTCTTCATTAAATAACTAGCCGTACGTTTACAGATTTTTTAACTTGCATAAAAGTGCAAATTATACTTAACCCTAATGTGAGTTAGTTTACAAACATTTGTTAGAGGATAGACTTATTATGCAATTGTCCAACCATGCAATAAATATAGAAAGTTAATTAAGCTAGTGTGACTACCCTATTACTGTTAGGGTAATGGTTTGAACATTGCGGAATAGTTATAAAAGTAGTTATAGCTTTAATTTTTTCAGTCATATACAGGATTTAATAATTACAAACAAATCACAGCAAAATATTTGAAAAATCAATGAAAGGTATTTAATCGTTAATTTCACAACAATTTTTCAAATAATTAATTGTTTTAAATTAATTTAAAAAATAGTATTTGTCTTCCTCTAAGGAATTACATAATAGCAGTTTAAATGTACAGTGGAAAGTGAAAAAGTTTCTATTTAGTAATAACGCGTTTAAAATTAACAGGGTTTTTACAATGAGGAAGATTATCTTGATCAACAAATAACTGTCGTATATTTTGTGAGCTAAAAAGAACTTGAGATTTAAGTTTATAAATCCTTTCAGTACTCTAAGTGTACATAAATAATCAGTTTACAATATCTTACTATGTAATGAAGTGATTTAAGATACGTTCATACATATTTGATAAAAGGTGTAAACATTGCTGTTATAATTTATTTATTCCTTTCGGGACTCTAAGTGTACATAAATAATCAGTTTACAATTTTTCTCCATATACATTTCCGTTTCCATTTGTTAAAAAATGTAAAGATTTCTTCGATTAATAATTTTAAATGTGTCTTTCAGATATTTTACAGTAATATAATATTAAAAATATTTTAAAATTAGTGAACGTTAGTTGACTTAGGATTAAACTTAATTACATTTAATTGTTTACGCTGAATAATTCATAAAAGATATTGCGCGCATTTGAGGAGAAATATAGTCTATAATTGTAGGTTTAATCCAATAGTTACTACCACCAGAGCTCTAAAATTAACCTTCACAGACATTCTAAATTAAATTAAATTTCACCTTTGAGTTTCTTTTCATAGTACAAACAATTTCTTTCATCGTTTTGTAACATATTTTTTATTAAACATACAGTTTTCTACAATATGTTTATTTATAGAAAAATACTATCATTTAAATTTAAAATAATTCACAATTTCTGAAATAATGCTGGAATTTGTGACCTATAACGTGGCTCCCATTTTAAGCTTAATACCTTACTTAAGGTAAGCTTAGTACCTTGTGTTTGTTCTACTTTCACTTATTGCAGAAGCGTGCAGTAATTCATTAACTACAGACTTTGAATGATGGTCACCATTTTTTAACAATTTGTCTATCAAACTGAAATATTATTCCATTTGGATTAAATGTTCTAAGCACTAAACGCTCTCGTATGATTCATAGTTTTCATCACATATATTTTAATTTGAATATAAGACTTTAAAAAAAATATTTAATTCACTTCTTTTCAATTCTTAGAAAAAATATCCAATCTTTGAAACGTTTCTCCATTAGTAAATGTAGTGACAGGAAGGGGAGAGAGAGAGATATTATGTTGTGTATTATGTTGCGTGAGTGTATACGTGTGTGAGAGGCTTCAAGTCTCCTAATAAACTGTTATCGATATAATCTCTTTCTTTGGTGTAAACTAAGTTCCTATTTTCTTTATTATTTATAAATCATGTATTATAACGTAATAATTTCTGTTATTGTTAGCTACAACAAAGCATTAGCGACAACAGTTGCAACAACACCTTCTTCATTAAAAAAACTAGCCGTACGTGTACACATTTCTATCTTGCATAAAAGTGAAAATTATAAAAATACTTAATCCAAATGTGAATTAGCTTACAAAACCTTTTTAGAGGATATACTTATCAAAGTTATAGCATCCGTATACACATAAAGTAAATATATGTTCCATTCTTCTAATATGGGTGGAAAATTATTTGCCTGAAAAAAAGTTTAACCTGAATTATGTACGCTTTACTATAAATCTATAAGTTTCAGTAGCATTATATACAGTTTATGAATAAATGTTAGAATATTCTGTGTTAAATTTTTGTAAAAAATTCATAGCTATTTTATGTATTCTGTGGTTCTGTTGTAATAATTAGTATTTAGTTTTATTAAGTGCATGTTTTAGAGTAAGAGTGCATGGAATAGACACACAAAAATGCTGTTTTAGTTACAGACTTATGCGTGTCAACGCTTTCGTAATTTTTTTTTTTTACTTTAACCTAGATTGTAGTTATGAATTGATTTAGTCATTTACCTAAAGAAGATATTAGATTGTAGATTTTGAATGTATTTAGATTTATTTTATTTTATCACTGAGCGATGGAAAATGTCGGGAATAATCCTGTTCCCTTCAAAAACGTTACTAGTAATTCGTTCGTGAAGGAACTTTGGGAATAAATCTTAGAGGAGATGTAAAAGTGCAATGTATGGCAGATTACTTGAATCTGATATCATGTTATGTAGGTTTGTATATGTAGCTGTATATTAAAATGCCATGTCAAATGTCCCTGTGGGTTAGATTTCTAAACAAGCATGATATAAATATGTTTATTGATGTATTTGTAACTAGAGAATGTATGACTATGTTGTACGGTAATTTTGTTGCCTTTCAGTAATAGACGTAGCGTAAGAAATGCCTGCATAGTTGAAAATTAAAATAAAATAAGGAAAACAGCTGAAACATACCCAACAGTACAATATGTACAAATTACGTATATCCATGGAAACAAAAAGGTACAGGTTTTGTTCAGTAATTTTTTTATAGCTCAGTTTATGTTGAAAATTGTTCTATTTCGAAAACGTCCGGGAAACTCCTCCAGGATACAAAAAGGCCAGGACCAGGACCTGAACTTACAGATGAGTTACTTTTTCTTTTGTTCTTAGAAATCACAGCATCTGCTCCTCGATCTCACACTACCAAAGCAGTTTACACATCCTAGTTTTAGTGACAGAAAACCAGAACAGTTGCATTAAAAAACACTATTACTAAATAACAACGTTACGTGTTAATTATTGCATTAAGTTGATTTCTAGATTTATTAAGGTTGTCATAGCTTTGTTTAAAAACTGCAAACGTTTCGTTTTAGGCTATTTATAATCCGCTCTGTACTTAAAGAATACAGAGAGAATCGTTTTGGAATATAAGATAAACGAATTATTGACGCATGGTGAAAATTAGACCTGTTTTTAAATATTTGATGAAAAATCAATACTTATATAAGAGAACTTTCTTACTTAAGTCAAACCGCCTTCTTTCTGGCGTATTTTCATGGAATAAATATTGAAATTTAAGTACAATAAGTGTATGCTAGCTGAATAATAATATCAGTGATGGACTATATCATGTTACACTGTTTCAATTAAATATTTTAAAAAGCAGTATAGGGTAGTTTTCAAAAGAAAAATATACTATATTATTCATACTATATCTTTTATCTTTATGAATAAGTTACTGAATCGTACACCAGAACTCTCTCCTGTCGAGGTTTTAATCACTCACTTTCTTATTGGACTCCACTATAGCTTTAATAAATAAAAAATTTACGCATTACATTTACTATAATACCCGCAACTTCTCATCTATTGGGTACACGCTAAATAAATATTACTAGAATGTGCCTGGTAGACATATTCTACTGTCTTGGTAGTATGTGCTACTGACTCAGCTATACGACGCCGCGACGTAAAGGGTCAGAGTTTGAGTTCCGAATCGGACGCGCTATTCCCTAACAATAATCTTAATATACACGGGTGCTATTTATGAATGAAAATTTCAATATTCTGAGTCAACCGCGTTTATAAATAAACTAGTGAAGTATTTGTATAGTAATTATATTTTCATATTGTAATTAAATGTTGACGTAACTTCAATAGTATACCGTATTGTAGACTATTTGATTTAAATATTCCAAATAAAAGAAATTAATTGAAGTGGTTTCTTAATACAAAGAGACAATGCATTTACTGAAAGACTTTTACGTCCTGTGCAGATATGGCAGATGCCTCTTTAAGCACAAAATCAAATATATAACCGCTTATTTTTAAAAACTTCTCTAATATGTTTATAGTGATACTGAGCAAAATACTTTCTATATTTTAATATAAAACATAATTTGTTGACGTAACTTGCGCAGCAAAAATAATATCATGATTCCTTAAAGTACAAGAGAGTAATCAAAGTCAACTATGCAAATAATATGGAAAGTTAATTAATCTAGTGTGACTACACTATTAGTGTTATGGTAGTGGTTTGAACGTTGCAGAATGGTTATAAAATTAGTTATAGCTTTCATTTTATTAGTCGTATACAGTAGTTATTAATTTTAAAAAAATCACAGTAAAATATTTGAAAAATCTGTGAAAGGTATTTTATCTTTAATTTTACAAACTTCAAATAATTCATTGTTTTAAATTAACTTATAAAAATAGTATTTGCCTTCCTCTAAGGAATTAAATAATTGCAGTTTAAATCTACAGTGAAGCAGTTTCTATTTAGTTATAATGCGTTTCAAATTAACAGGGTTTTTATAATGAGGAAGATTATCTTGATCAACAAATAACTTTCGTATATTTTGTGAGCTAAAAAGAACTTGAGATTTAAGTTTATAAATCCTTTCAGTACTCTAAGTCTACAGAAAGAATCAGTCTACAATTATTTCCAACACATCGTCCAAGCTATATAATATCCGTTCATACATATCCGATAAAAAGTGTAAAGATTAATTGAAGAATATTTTCGTATATTTTGCGATCTAAAAAAGAACGTGAGATTTATGTTTATAAATCCTCTCAGTACTCTAGGTGTACATAAAGAATCAGTTCACAATCGTTTTCAACAGATCGTCAAGCTATATACTATTTTTTCATATATATCTCATAAAAGTGTAAAGAATATTTGAAGGTTTGTTTTCGTATATTTTGAGAACTAAAATTAGAACTTGAAATTTGTGTTTTTAAATCCTTTCAGTACTATAAGTGTACAGAAAGAATCAGTTTACAATCAATTTGGACATCTACACAAAGCTATATAATATCCATTCATAAATATCTGATAAATAGTGTAAAGATTACTTGGAGAATTATTTACTTAAATATTTCTTAGAGATATCAATCAGTCATTTAATAACAGTGCGATATTAAACATGATTTGAAATAAGCGAATGCTAGTTGACTTAATAATAAAATTCACATCTTAATAACATTTAATTGTTTACACTCAATAAAATAATAACTATACTATGCAGATTTGAGTAGAAATATGGTCTGTAACTGTTGATTTAACCAATTAGTTACTGAAACCATCGCCAGAGCTTCGAAGATAACCTTCATAGACATTCAGAATTAAATTTATATTCTTCTCTTTGTTTCCTGTCATAGACCAAAAATTTTTTTTCATATTGTGACACATCTTGCAGTTATTAAACATTTAGTTTTGGAAGCAGTACAGTTTCAATACAAAATATTTATCTTTAAAAAATTCCTTTTTAAAATAAATTTAAAACATAACTGAGTTAGTTAAGAATAAAATAGATAATAATTCATTTATTTTAAAATATTAATCGGAACTGAACTACTCTATAGGTTATTACTTATTTTAAGAATTACTTAATGTCAGATAACTACGTACAATGCTGCTAAATTACATAACAAACAGCATGTATTACTAAGTCCCTTATAGAGAGGTTGACGCTAAACTTCTAGTCGAAACGTTAAGAGCCTCTTTGGGCGTAACAAGCTGCATGAACAAAATGAAACCGCTACCAATGACTTCATGGCAGCATTATAAAGTAAATTGGGAGAATTATATTTTAAGTTAAGAACTTTTATTAATTATACAAGAGGTGTAATTGTTTTTTTTTTTACTTTTAAAAGCTTAACCGTGTTAAGATCAACAACTTTTTTATGTGTCGATATCTTTTTCCCCATTTACGAAAATAATATATTTGATCTTAATTAAGATAATTGTGTATTCCTGAGAATATGGAATTAAAAACATTTCATAATTTAAAGGTAACTTCACGTTAAAAGAAACTCAACCCGATTTGGTTACATTTGATTGTATAATATTACTATAATATTACAACTCGCCCTAGGCCTCATAGAGTGACACTTGGGAAGCAGTCAGGGTTAAGCTCCTACAGTCTAGGGAAAGGTTGAGGAGAAAATTCAATAAGGGACGTATTGCTAACCCCTTCCAGGTAGGGGATCCTGTCTTTTGTAAGGCCCATCCGGTCAGTTCGGCCGTGGATAAACGGGCAGCAAAACTTTGCTATCGGTGGACAGGTCCCCACCGGATTCTTCGTTTTCTCTCCCCAGTTACTGCTGAGTTGGTTGATCCCGTATCGGGGAGGTTGTGGCGGAGGGCCCACGTTTCTCATTGAAAGGCCTTCCGCGGTGACACCTCTGGTCATGCTCTGGATACTGGTGCGGCTGCGGGGGTGTCCGGGGACTGATCACCCTTGATTTTCCCTGTGGTGTCGTTTTACTCTCTTTCTGTTTTCTTCCTTCTCCAAGAGAGGCGCCTCTCAAAATTTCAGGAGGATTGTGTTTTGTCTGCCTCCTGCTCAGCACTCGTTTCCTGTTAGGGTTCTCGACTTCCCGTATCCTGTACCGGAGCTTGTTGGTTCTTCTTTCAGTGGGGGAGAGGTTTTGTTTGAGGTTGTACTCTTTTTTGTGGGGGAGGTTGAGCCGGGGCTAAGTTTGGATAGTTTTGTATTTATATTTTTTCCCACCTCGGCCACTTTTGTCAGTCGGCGGGGGAGTGATTCCGTCACCGTATTGATTATTTTCTGCCTGGATGGACTGATTGGTCGAGGTCAGGTAGTTGACCTTGACTGATTACCGACCAGCTGATTACCGGCAGCGGCCGCTGATCGGAGCGGTCGGAAACGTTCGGGAGAGGCGACGTGAATCTCGTGCTGTCTACTGGTCGTCCTGATGCCCATGGCTGGCTAGTTCTCCGACTTTCGGCAGGGTCCCCGTGAGTGCCGTCAACATGACTGGTGCGGCGAGTCTGCCCAATGAAACAGCACTGTTAAACCCAAAATTGAGTGCCTGCGCCCTGCCAGCGCTACTGTACCGTCATCCAACTGGACTGTCTGTACTTCAATTCGTCTTGAATAAGGTTGGAGCTAAAATGTTTTTCTTTTCTTCTACTTGTACTGGACTTGAGAGGATTGGGTATTATGGAGAGTTTTATGGATATTATATCTGGAGGAGGGCCAGTGTTAAGATTACCTAGTATTTATTTAGTTTAGTGACATGATCTGAAGGGGAGGATTTCATCTTTAATTCGGATTCGTGGAGGCAACTAAGCCCCCGCCTCCTTCGAAAATCGGCTTTAATTTATTAATTTATTTATTTTTTGGCTACAAACTTGAAACAAAATAAATTATTTAAAAAAAAGTGGGCCTAGAAATTCTACAACATCCCCTCAGTTCATAATAATTAACAGTTCAAAATTTATATTTACTACATGCCGTACCTAAACCCATGTTATTTATGTGTCAAATTTCTATTTATTATGTTATTTATATATCAAATTTCTATTTATTATGTTATTTATATGTCAAATTTCTATTTATTATGTTATTGTCAATATTGGAATTCTATTTATTTTTGTTATTTAGTTTGTAAGGTACGCGGTGCACCGTGGTGCTGCAGTTTATTGTATTTTTGTGTAAAAATGTTTGCCACCTAATTAATTATATTATGTACTGGAAATGTTGTCTCTCTTTTTCTCTGTTCCCACTAGTGGCCTGTGGTTGTTTTTTTTTTTATGCCTCGCTCCGAGTTTGGGAGGAGCTCGTTTCCGAAACCTCCTGTTGCGGTTGATGAGACTTCCGGTGAAGTTTAGTTTCGCTAACTCGGGACATGAGTCTTGGATTCTTTCTCGACTTAGCCTGACAAGAATAAGAACTCACCAGAGCCAGGCTAGGTAAGTAAACAGAACAGGAATGACAACAATTAATTGCCAAACATTCAGGACCTTAAAGGATACGCAATAACAAATAGCGAGAAAGATCTTTCTAAACTGTATGCGTCTCTTGCTGAATATCGCCTTTCATAAAGTTAAGCTGAACTTTCAATATCCACATTTCGACAAGGAACTACACAGATCCAAGTGTCCACAGACAATAGCGAAATAAAGATTAACACACGCCTCTAAATTAAGTTTATAATGTAGTAAAATGTCACTGAAGGTGTCTCAGGACTGCAACGTGAAACTATAGGACCAAAAACTGCTCAGAATATAGATTACCATTCTCTCCTGCAGAAATTGTACCGTTTTCTTTTGGAAATTAATTTAAGAAATACCTCTGTCAATGATTTTCTTTACTAAACGAATTCTATGTCAAGGTTGATAACTAATAATTGAAATAGTGTCAAAATCATGTTGTTATCTAATATTTTACAGACTGATTTCTAAAATAATAAGCAATATTACATAAAATTGTATTTTTGTAATTAAATTATATGTCTGCGAATAAGTTTTGTATGCAAGAGAAAACCTGGCTAAAAGGGACATTCCAGAAAACTACTTTTGTTAACGTTATCAGAATAATATCGTATCATCTTCCCAAGTTAAAAAACCGTTGATAATTACAATGGAAGGTTTTTACCTCACGTTCAAAGAACTGACGCAGAAGCTGTTAATTTAACTTCCGAGTTACACCCTGCATTACTGGCTTAGATTTTAAAAATTAAATGTATAATTCTACATACGTAAGTGATGCATATATATATATATATATATATATATATATATATATATATATATATATATATATATATATATATATATATTTGAATAATAAAGTGTGCATTGAAAGGACACAAGGCATATAGTTTTGAAAATTTAATTGATATATATATATATATATATATATATAGGCTCTTTTTAAATAAATGTTACGTACTCTGTGGTTATAAAAAATTATTTTTTGCACATGTAGGAATACGATAACCGCTGTCCAAATGGTCAAAAAAAATTATACTCCTTATTTACATTAAAGTGAGTTGCAGTAAAAAAAAACATGTTCGAGGAGTTAATAGAAGTTTCCAATCCACAGCTAGTCCCCTTTGTTGCTGCAGGGTGTGTAGTACTAATTAATTGATATAAACCCTTAGTGCATGTCAGACTAGGACACGATGAAAAAGTTTAATGCCCAAGGTAAAACATAAAGATTAGTATAAAAGCGTATTTTACACGTTTAAATATTCGTACGTCACTCTTTATAAAAATATAAAAACTGGAATGTTTGAAAATGTCGGTACAAGTACTTGGCTGAAGATGGCTAATTTAGTCTTTCCACATAGTTGGCTAATATAACTAACATTTACGTGTCTGACGGCTGGATTTAAATGTTTGTAATAAAATTATTATTTTAGATAAATATATTGCTTCACAGATTTTTACTTTTCTTTTTACCGGACCAAAGCTAGTATTGGGTGAAGATCAATTTCATTGTTGGAAGAAAAATTTCATCACTTATACAAATCTTATAGCAGTTAGCTTCTACTCGTAAATGTTTGACCAATAGACTATAACATAAATACAAAGAGATCTTGTGGTTTTGTCTATATAAGAAAGTTCCTTGTGGAAATGAAATATTGCCACTGTTATTAATAGAACTGAGCTTATATGTCTCCTACAGCAGTCCACATTTAAATTACTTATATCTATGGAAACAAGAAGAGAAAATTTCGGGAAATTGTAATCGCAGCACCTCGGAGAACCACCGAACAAGGAAAGCGCTGTGAGGCTCAGAGAGAGGACCAGGACCAGGACATACAGTGAGTTATTATTATTGTTTGTATCATAGTTTCTGCTCTCTCTATCTCTTGATATCCTAAGTACGTAGTTTACATTATAGTATTATTGAAAATTTATCACAGCATAAATCACTAGACCAGTGCATATATTATTGACTAAATAAATAATAACACAAAAATAGTAAAGTGATTTATATGAAACAGAAATTTATGTTTGGTGATCATTTCATTACTTTTATGTCTTACATTGGGATGATTGCTATACACAAGGAATCCCACTGGCACGTTATCTGTAAAAGCTATGGTACGTTTTTGTTACATTTGTGCTTTGGACTGTTTTAAATTACCCACGTACCGGTACCTAAAGCGTGCATGCAGAATCGGTCTAATATTTTCCAAGATATTAAACGACCTTACTTTTAATCTGATTTATAAAGTTGATATAATTATATAATGATATAATTATGCCTCGTATATATACTAAGGCATAGACAAATATCAAGACAAAGGCTTATGGGTGAGTTACTTTATTATTAAGAATTCAAAGTTTTTCTCTATTCTTTTCACTCAAAGTAGTTTAAATCCTAGTTTAGGGATTAATAATCACAAAATAAAACAGTGAAACAATTGATTTTTAGTTAATAATAACTTGGAGCATTATCTACTTCAACGTGTGTGAGAGGTAACACTCAGGCATTTTACAGTAGTGCAATATTGAAAATAATTTTAAATTAATGAATGACAGTTGACTTGAAAATAAAATTTATAAATCAATTACATATAATTGCTTACATTCAATAACTGAATAACATAAACTGATTTAAGGAGAAATATGATCTGTTGGTTTTATATTCTTTCAGTACTTGCAAGTGTAGAAGAACATCTACATTCATTTTCCACAAACTGTCCAAATAATATAATATCCGTTCATACATATAAGATAAAAAGTGTAATGATTCCTTGGAGAATTATTGACTTAAATATTTCAGAGAGATAATACTCGGGCGTTTTATAGTAGATGTTGTATGAGCAGGCCCCCTAGCCTACTGCTAGAGTCATTCACGAGGGGGAATTTCGTATGAGCAGGTCCCCTAGCCTACTGCCACAGTCAATCACGAGGGGGAGTTTCGTTTCGACAGCCCCCTAGCCTACTGTCAGAGTCAATCACGAAGGGGAATTTTGTATGAGCGGGCCCCCTAGCCTACTGCCAGAGTCATTCACGAGGGGGAATTTCGTATGAGCAGGTCCCCTAGCCTACTGCCAGAGTCAATCACGAGGGGGAGTTTTTTTTTTCGGTAGGCCCCTAGTCTACTGTCAGATTCAATCACTCGGGGGAATTTCGTATGAGCAGGCCCCCTAGCTTACTGTCAGAGTCAATCACGAAGGGGAATTGTGTATGAGCAGGCCCCCTAGCCTACTGCCAGAGTCATTCACGAGGGGGAGTTTTTTTTCGGTAGGCCCCTAGTCTACTGTCAGATTCAATCACGCGGGGGAATTTCGTATGAGCAGGCCCGCTAGCTTACTGTCAGAGTCAATCACGAAGGGGAATTTTGTATGAGCAGGCCCCCTAGCCTACTGCCAGAGTCATTCACGAGGGGGAATTTTGTATCAGCAGGCCCCCTAGCCTACTGCCAGAGTCAATCACGACGGGAAGTTTTGGTTCGGCAGACCCCCTAACCTACTGTCAGTGTCAATCTGGTTTACTGTAGAAGTTCGCCATACATGATGTTCCTCGCGTATCCAACTTCATCGAATACTCTATCAGGACGGACAAGGACCTCGATGTCTTCTGAGCGTCGAAACTCTACTAAGCAGGACGTACAACAGTCAGTGCGAAGGTCAAATCTGACAAGATCGATTGTCTGACCTTGACTCTTGTGACCGGTCATAGCGCATGGATGTCATTCATTAGTGGAGTGACGTCACCGGACAAGTGACACTGAAATTTACTGGAGAATACTCTAATGTTTTGATCCGTTTTATATTTAACTTTAAAGACAGTGTCCTCTAGTCGGAGATTTAAAATAAACCCATGGCCATACAATCTGAAATTATTTTCGGCTATAGTCGTATTATTTTATAAACATGTTAAAAATTTACTAATCTATGCTACGTTTTTGTATCAGATTCAAGACACGATATTATGTTCTACTTAATAATATTGTCATTCCCTATTAATTAAGTTGGAAATTATTCATACGATTCTTAAGTGTCTCAAAAGGTGCAGCTTTTTAAAAATGCAGTAGGCCAAAGTCCATAAATTAAATAATTAAAAATAAAATAGCTTGGAAAGGTTTTTAAATTCTGTCGATATAAATAATTGTAAGAAAATATTGGTTTTTTACATACTCAGGTCTTATTAGGTAGGATAGGTTATTCCTGGGAGGACCTGGTTTAGCACCTCGTGTACTAAAACTCAATATTTAACCCACGTTTTCCCGCTTTACTGTCTCGATTGTATCAACTTTTTATTTTAGAATCGTGACTAAACAAATATTATAATAGTTTTATTCAACTCTAAACATTGTTGTGCTTAAGTGTTTGTAAAACCACCAGCCGTATGAGAAACAGTTGAATAATATAACAGGTTTTGAATCATATAACTTTCAGGTAAATGAATCAGTTCCAAATAATTCGTTTTCCCTTGAACATCAAATATAATATTACCTAAATCGCCAGCTATATTTTTATCAGGTGTCACATGAATCCGTTCAATTAATTACTTCATCCAATGGATAGCACCAATATTATTATGGTATGAAGGATCATTACACACAACTTTATATGATATTTTAGAAATAAAGAACCTAATAAATGTTATTGTAAAACTATGTTTTCCAAGTAAGCCCCTATGAAATATGGATTATTCATATATTTAACTATAATTCTTTTCCACTTAAAATAATCACCGTATATTTTGTCAATATGCTAATGTTAATCATCACACAGGGTGCTGATACTAATACAATACTAAACGTAATACCCCGCCTACATCCAAAATATAAAAAGCAACATACAAAATATATAAAGAAGGTGAAAACTCTGTAATAGTACCTTAACGTACCTCTTTTCATATTTAATGAAAAGTGATTAATACCCGTGGGTCCAAATATTGAAAAGAATGGCGAAAATTAGACTTTTTAACCTAGGGTAGTCTTAAATTATTTCAATTTACATAGATGTTTTAATAAAAAAACAATCTAAAGATTTTTTAAACAAAATTATGATGAGTAGGTTTAATATATATTTCTTTGTAGAGGGGAAACGAACTTTACATTTTTAAAAGTTCTTACATGTTACGTAAAATTGGTTTTAGGGTGGTTCTTAGTTTATCTTCAAATACTTAAATGTACCGCACCAATATGTTATACGATATTGAAATATAGAGTTTTATCAAGGCTAAATAGAGGAACGTAATAGATCAATATTACTAAAATTTCATAAGAAGTTCTAATAGAAAATCTTCATTTTTTTATTCAAACTATTATTATGTTTTTCTAAAATAATCCTCAGATATAAAAAAATTATGTGTTATAAATAAATTTTTATACATATAATTGTAAAGAAAGATTGGAACGGCTGATTTCTGCTACACTAACGTTAGATTGAGCCTCTGGCCCAATTTGGTTTTTAGATTCATTCCGTCTCTGTTTCTAGAAGCTTCCAACTTAACACGGACAGCCAAATCAATAAGACCACACTCTGTAAAACTGTTAAGCTAATGGAATGGTATGCTTTTGTAAACATCCTTATTCTCTGTGAGTATTTTAGCCACTAGCATTACTCAAAAACTAGAATCTGTAGCCTCTCGAGAAAACTAACCTCTACCTCTCCAGTCTATGGCATCAACATGACTGTAGAATATTACATTTAATCAATAGAATAATCCATCCTCTGGGACCGTCTGACTCCACAAAAACTCATCTTCTGGGTATTGCATTGATTAAGAAACTCCCAGAATAAAAAGCTCCCAACGAATGAGAGGCTTAAACTGGGACAGTTTAAGAACTAAAAAAAATTTAACCTATCGAAAGTCCTAGTCTTTAAGAAATCATAACAATTTAGATTTATAATTTTAACCATCACCCAATACAAATTATAACATTGGGACCCTTAGTAGTTTAAGCTCTGACCTCCATCGAATCACAATCTCAGAGATAAGAAAGTTCTCGACCTTTTTTAAATATGACCCCTCTCTTTGGGATTTTTAGACATGCAAATCTGTTAAGACATCTTTTTCCTAACGGTAATTAAACTCCATATGTAATAAAATCTTCATTATAAGGAAATTATAATTTATCCTTCTCAATAAATCTACATCTTTAAGATCTTTTACACACTCAGGAAGTTTGTAGAAAAACACTTGAGCTAATGTAGTCAATATTCTCTCTAATACACAATATGAAGTAAAGTAAGAAACTGTTCAATATTGTAAGTTACCCAGGTACATAATTACAAAGTGCTTTGTACCTGTAATAAGATTTTAATAGCTATAATCTTGTAAGGAAATATAAAATATTTCTCTGTATTTTTGACTACATGAATGATGCCATACCAAATTTGTTGAATATACGGAGGATTTTTTTTGTGAATGAACAACAGCGTAAACGACATACCAAACACTCTCCTTAGATATTTTATACCATACAACATATATTACCGTGTTAGGTATACGGACAAAAAATCCTTAAAATTATGTTTTATTCCAAGCTTGTCTGCTCGAAATATACGTATTTATAATCATGTAATAAAAATTTATAATGTTTTCTGTATTTTTAATACATATACATATTTTAAAAGACGTAATCTTAACATTAGTAGTTTAATACAGCAATAAAAGAAGCGAAACAGCTACAAAATACCCAAAAGTAATATTTATTAAAATTGTAGATTTCCATAGAAACCACAAGTAAAACTTTTGAAATTTCTTTAGTGTTGGACAGTTCTGTTTACTCGTTCAAAAGTAGTTCAAACTCTCAGTAAGTTGGAGAACCACCATCAGGCACAGGATGAGGTGCCAAGGAGCAGGGCCAGGACATACAAGGATGAGTTATTTTATTTACTTTTATTATTTAGAAATCACAATATCCACACTCATTATCTATCGTTACACAAAGCAGTTTATATCATATTGTTAGCGAGTATTAATCATAACAAAAACACTGGAACAGTTCATATGTAATGATAACGTGATCAAAAATTATACATATCATCATTTAATATATATAAACTTAATATTTAATTTTAATCATAAATTCAGATTCCTTTCTTTTTTGTGTGCTATAGGTATAGTAATTAACAAATTCCCTTTGTTCTTTTTGCGTAGAAGCAGCAAAACTTTTGTTTTAGGCTATTTTTATCATTCTGTACCCAAAGCGTACAGGGGGAAACAGTTTATATTATTTTTCGAAGGAACTGAGTCATATATGCACTTTTTATCTATTACTACATACACCATAACCTAAGACAGAAATCAAATTTAAATTATATTTTAAACACATATTTGTCTTTATAATATGTATTAACAATCACATAACAATAAAACTCGGTTTAATGTCAGTACTAGTGATGGCGTAAAGAAGCAATGTTGATAAGAGAAAATTAAAGGAAACATATGAAAAGTACATACAAAAACTGTTTAATATCTCTGGAAACATCAAGGGATAGGTAATTTATTGACTTGTTTTTAGATAACTCTACATATTTGTGTTCAGTATCCATTCAACGAGTAGCACGTAAGAGAAACATCAGCTAGAATAAGATGCGATGGCCAATTCCAGAACCAGGCCTACATGATGAGTTACTTTTATAATTTATAGATCTAAGTTGTTCTTCATAGTGTCTCTCGTTACCTAAAGAAAATTACATCCTAGTTCTAGCAAGTATTAATTACAGCACAAAACACAGGAACAGTTCAAATGTAATGATAATTGAAGTAAATTATATTTTATTCATTTTGCATATGTTTTAATTTCGTGGTTTTCGCTTTTCTTAGAAATTATTTAATCAATGAAATATTTTTTAATCTTTGTGTAAATGCAGAAAGGACCTTGTTTTGGGCTGTCTTTAATTCTGTCTGTACCCAAAGTGTGCAGAAAAAAATCAATTCAGAACTTAGTAATCCTATGTACCAATCTCACTTACTCTTTGTATTCGCTCATATATATCTGCTAAATATTTTAAAACTTATAAGGAGAAATATTTCCTAGATTATTTATAATTGAAATTTTTCTGGCAATTATTCAGTTGGATAAATATTCATCTTGAGTAGAAAACAGTTTATGCTAAGTTTTTATGTATGAAACCACTAACTGAATTATGTTTATTTATTGTATTTAATAATTTGTTTCAACAGTAATAATCATTTTTGAGATAAATATGGTCTGTGATGTTCAAGTGATTCGATTAGTTACTGACTTTAACACCAGATGTATTTTTCACACTATAAGAATTAAGATATATGCAATTAAAGTAATGAACTAATATAAATACCTTATTACATTTCAATGTCACTTTCAAAATTATACTTTCTACAAACTAGAATGAGACGTTGTGATGAAAAACGCCTCAGCTAAAAATGATAGAGCACTCTGCAGAATTAAACCATTACCGAAGGGATTTTAGTCAACATCTTGGTTAACAATACGATTTAAATAAGGGTAGTAATTAATCTCCAGAAATCGCCAGAGAATTAATATTTATTTTTTGTTGGTTCACTAAGTCAACATTTAAGGTCGATAGTTTTTACGCAATTTTAGGTGTACGATTACTTGAACATAAAAACTTGTACATGCGACGAGTAAAGGTGGTATTTAGACTTGAAAAAATTAAATGAAAATCTTTTTTTGCAAATTAAAGGTTATGAACGGTTTCGAGTACTGTATTTTTCTATTTCGGGGCTACGCATTCTTAGGAATATATTATGTAAAATGTAAATTGCATTGAGCATGTATTTATCGAAAGAGACTGCTCTCATATAACTAAACAAGAACACTCCTCAGTTTAGATATGCTCAGACACCCTCCAGTCATTAAACCTGTATTATTTCACAATGACTTTAATTACAAGGAGGTAGGAGTACGCCACAACACCTATTACAAAAGCTTCACTGAAATTGCATGCACGATTTAAAGTATACGGCTCACTTTATTATTGAGATATCTGGAAGACTTTTTTATCCTCCAGCAGACAAAAAAGAAACTTCAGCCTACTGAGTAAAAGGATTTGGTAACGCTCAGACGAATTCTCTTGATGGAAATGCACCACTATAGAACTCGTTCTTCTCTACGGAAAAACTATTTATAAAAGGTTTAATTCATAATTCTAAAGATCATCCTTTTCGAGATAACAACCAGATACGTATAACTGTTCCCATTGAGATAAGTTTTACAGCTTGGTTTTAATAATAACAGTTACGGTCAGTTAGTAGGGTTACGAGTAACTACTACTTAAAATTGCGCTAAAATATAGTCTTGTCTCATTGTATAAAAACACTTTTTCCTATTGTTCTCCCATTTTTCTTTATAAATACGCTGCATGTATTGATATTTCAAATATCAAGATCTCGTATCATTGTATTTAGCAAATTTACTAAATTATTTATTCTACTTCGTTCTCATTACAATTACAGTTCCACATAAGACGAATGTGAAACATTTACAAAAGCTTAGCCATAACCAATGTAGCGACATGAACTATCATCGGTATGTTGCCTATAATACAATTTTGCATATATTCCTTCAAAATGTTAAGCTATAAGGTCATAACCTCTGCAAGAAATGATGCGGATGGACATAGACAATGGGATAGAAAGACAGACCAAATAGAGAGACATTACATTTTTCACCATCACGAATGATACAATTCGTTAACGCTAATTCTATAATCGAAGAAGAAATCGAATAAACTACTGGAATGTAATGAATTCATACGTTTTCTTGTTAAAATGTACTGATGTACAAGAAATCATAAATAGAAAAAATATAAATTAGGAAGTTAATTCCGATAACGTTCAAAACGAGACTCTAGCCTGCTAACTAGGCGTATCCACAATAGTGCTACCGGCGAATCAAATTCTTCTTAGAGGGACAGGCGGCTTCTAGCCGGACAAGACTGAGCAATAACAGGTTAGTGATGCCTTTAGATGTCCTCGGCCGTACGCGCGCTACACTAAAGGAATCAGCGTGCCTTCCCTGGCCGAAAAATCTGGGTTGTCCGTCGAACCTCCGTGCTAGGTATTAGGGCTTGCAATAGTTCCCCGTGAACGAAGGATTCCCAGTAAGCGCGAGCCTAAAATGTTGCACTCATCATAAACCTGGAAGAGTTTAAATGTTTCCTACTTACCCTTTCATATGATAACATTCAAAAATATGATAACAACATATTCTGTAAAATGTAACCTAATACATCTGTGATCACGGTTAAATCTATGAAACAGGTACCAAACTAAAACACTTATATAACTTTAAATTGTTCCGATAGATCACTCACGGTAGATAACAAGTTGTTCAAGGTTTATTAATATCAGACACGTAAGTTTTTGTATAAGATGATATAATTTTGAGTTGAAGTCCAATGTATTTAGCATAATAAGATAAATTAACATGGAAATTCATGTTGTGATTTATCAGCGCCTGATCTGCTTGTGTTAGTTAATATGTTAAATAATACTTTCTACCTATATCATTAAAAACAACATATATTGTTATAGTTCGATTAGTCTAATTTTGATAAAATAGATAAATGTAACATGTTGAATAACCCTGACCCCTAGAATCTCCACATGTGTGGTTAGGGATGTGCCGCTTCTGGACATCCATAAGGTTGGCGAGATTTAAGTGACACATCGATTTTTGTTATGCCTAGTTGTAAGTTCAGCTGGAAGGTATAAAACAGTCAGAAGTAATCCCTGCTGGGTTGTAAATATATAACTTATATAAAGGAATATCGTTTTTGATAGAGAAATATTAAATGTCTCTACCATGATACGTATAATTATGTAGAATAATAATTAGTTAAAGTCCAGAAGAATAACCAATTTCAACTATACGATGAGTATAGAATGTTAATTAAACCAGTACGACAACCTTACTTATGTTAGGACAGAGGTTTGAACATTGCAGACTGGTTATGAAAATATACGATTTAGCAATGACGTGACATATCGAGTATTGTGCCTGGATATTGGATCTAAATTATGAAAATTTATCACGTTGACATTAATGTAAGACGATTAACAAAACATGTTTATCTCTATAGTATGTATGTGTTTCAGGTAACCTGATAACAAAAAACTATTTCCTGTTAATAGTGTCATGACGTAAACAAGCAAGTGAAGGGGAAAAGTATAAAAAAGAAAAGATGAAACACACAACAGTGGACATCTTATATCTTTTAAATATTGATAGATAAAAAAGAACATGCATTACCAAGATTTTGATAAATTCAATACTGTTATTTAAAAACTTCGTTGAACTCATGCCACATTAGGTTGGAGAAGCACGATTAGGAACAAGTGCAATGACCAAGAGCTCGAAAAAAGCCAGGACCTTTTTAATTGTTCCATTTAACGTTCTTAATCGTTCAACACGCAGGACGTGGAAAATATACATCCGGAGTAAGCTGGCGAAGACAAGGATCGAGACAGGGACTTATAGATGAGTTACTTTTCTTCTTTAAAAGTTTTTTTCTATGTTTATTCATCTTAATGAAAGTAATTTACATCTGTCTAAAAAGCGCATCTAGCAAAAACAGTGAAACAGTTCAAATTTAATTATAACGGGTTTTCAGTTAAAAGGATAACAGTTTTAATTGAATTTTACAATAAGTTTTTTCCTAGTTACATCTTACTTTCGTATGTTTTGTGGACGAACTGAAAGAATTTGTGATCTATGGTTTTAAATCCCTTCAGCACTCGAAGTGTGCATAAAGAATCAGTTTACAACTATCTTCTTCTGAACCTCCAATTGTGTTAAGATCCATTCTCTTATATTTTATAAAATGTGTACAGAATACCAAAAGAATTATTTACTTAAATGTGTCTGAGAGAAATCTTTCAAAAGCAGTAAAACAGTTGCAGTATAATTATAACGCATTTGCAGCTGAATGGATTATAATTGTTTAATGAATTTTACAGTAAGTTTATTTTCTTGTTATATCTTGACCTACAAAACAACTTTCATATGTTTTGTGGATGAACTGAAATAACTTTTAATATATGGTTTTTCATCCCTTCAGTACTCTTAAGTGTACAGAAAGAATCAGTTTACAACTATGTTTTCTAAAACCTCCAAATGTTTTAGATCCATTCTCAGTTATGTTATCAAAAGTGTAAAGATTGCATAGAGAATTATTTACTTAAATGTGTCTGAGAGAAATCTGTCAGGCATTTTATAGTAGTGTAAATATTGAAAATAATTTTAAATTGGTAAACGCTACCTCATTTAGGATTTAAATTCAGAACGTATTGCGTTAATTTGTTTAAACTCATTGATTTATATAGAGGGTGTTGTACAGATTTGAGGATAATTATGGTCTTTATATTTTAATTTATTCAACTAGTTGATGAGATTACCACCACAGCTTGGTTTAAACACAGAACTGTAAAACAGAATTAGCTTTGAAAGAAAAGGGAGTCAATTGCAAACTAGATATTTAAAGAACTTCAAACTTTATGTAATGGAAACGGAGGATGTTGATGCATTCTTTTGAATTCGTAGAAGGAACACACTATATTAAATATATACGTTTGTTTATCACTCGATATTAAGGTCATATCAGATTAGAATCCTAATTATCGAGAACGTTGTATTCATCAATGGTATTGCGAGACATATACTTCGACAACCATGGGGATAACGTAACTCACATAAGGACTTTAAATGTATATTAGCTCTAAGTTTATTTTCAGTTTTGAATTGTTTTAAAACAGTTATTAGAGGAGATAGAAGTACGTGTTATTAAAAAAAAATAGGTTTACAGAAAATATTTGTTACATTTTATTATTGAAATTATTTTCAGTTCCTAATTTGTTATTAGAGGTGATGTCAGTGTTACTTCAAATTAACAGTTATTACAAAACCACTTTTAAAATACGCACTGCATTCCACTAACTAAAAGAATTTATAATGATAATAGTCACGAAATACATAAATGTAAAGTTATAAATTTGGCTCCCATTAACTTGTACTGAGAAGTACAATACTTTTGATATCAGAATCTGGTACACATCATGTACAGCTCTGAGTCCTTATATTGTCACACTATTTTCCACTTATGTTAATTCTGTAATATTGAAAAAATGAAGTAATTCACTGAGCTTAGGCCAATCAGTATCACTCATGAGGCTTGAAATATTTCTACATAGACAAGAATGAGTTATATGATGGTGCATGTCCAACTATGGAATTGGGCTGAGCGCCATAGAAGGTATACTTTATTTTATTTTTATATGATACAGTATAATATATATTTCGGCAACGCTGTTATTCGTTACGGTTTACCATAAGTATAATCTTATGGTTTTGGAACTAAATTCTTGGCGGACTAATAACCTAATTCTCGCCCGTAATAATATTTTCTCTTTTGAACTTTGTAGCTGAACATCTTGCTGCCAAGCAACACCTCACGCTCCTTTTACTTAAGTAAAATTTATATCTTTGTAATAAGTACTAGCTATTTCATGCGAGGAAACTAATTAAAATGTAATATAAAGACAAATTGTTAATAATAAAGTAAGTTACCTGTTATGACGTTATATTTGGAAAATTAATACGGATATAAGTTGTGGCGATGTACTTCTGACGAGACCACGTTGTCATTATTATAATTTAACTCCATAAATGGCTAATAATGTTGTGATTTTGTTTTAGACACGTTTAAGAGTGCTCTTTAAATATGTGTACAACCTCAAGTACTTCAAGTATTCATATTTAGACTTCTAGTCTTCACTTTTCCGACTACAGCTGAAATTTTGAGCCAAGATGCTGACGCTGCGTGGATAAGTCGACTTCATTGTAAAAGATAGTCAATTTTACAGTGTTTAGTAAATTTTTAAGTTCGTAGGCTACATATCAAAGAACATTGTAAGCATTAGGCCCATCCTCCAAGATAAAATGTAAATTCATTATTATACAATTTTTGCAGCAACGTGGTAATATATAATTTTATTTTAACATGTACAAGTAGTGCTGTTAGGTTTTCAATGCCACAGTTAAACTCATAAGTACACTCTGTGAATCGAGTATTTATTAGTACGACTCAGGTTTATCCAACTCTATGTGTTTTTTCCATTAATTACAAAGCCTATCACTTAAGAAGCAACGCAATTATTTTTTTTCTACGTGAGATGAAAATATTTGTTTTCGGTATGATCTATCAATCTCTCCACATTATATCTAGTAAATGAAATAATAAGCTACAGATTTTAACTCTGCACGCAAATTCAGCAAAGCCTGTTACGTAACACGTAACACACTCCACAAATATTATAAAATATTTGTGTTAGTTTCTGAATTCATTCATTGTAGGAGTCTAACTTGAAAGTCCTCTACTCAGGTTTCTAGCTACCAAGCATTAACTAATGAAGTCTAAAGTATAGCACCAATTCATAATGCACGATTTTACGAAGAGAAAGAAATATTTTAAAAGTAAATAAATTAAATTTCTAGCGTCGATAACGCTATACACCCATCCACTACGGTCTACATTCCGATCTACTGTGAAATTAAAATGGTCATGTTCTGACATGGAGGGGTTATTCCTATTAATGCTACAGGGGTTAGTGTGGTGAGGGATAAGAACTCACCAGAGCAGCGATGATGAGTAATCGTGACAAGAGCAGGACAACAATTAAGACCATACATTTTGGACTTTGAAGGATACGTGCTGACAAACAGAGAGACGGGTAGCGAGAGAGCTTTCTAAACAAAACTAGTTTTTTCGTGAAAGTTCCCTTTCATACCGTTATTCTAAGCTCTGGACTTTCCATCTTGTCTACAATCAGACTACAAATCCAATTGTCCACCGACCTATCATACAACAATTAAAAATAACACGAGCTCCTAAATAATGTTGTAATATAGTAAAATTTTTCAGAGTACGGTTAACGTATGTATTCTCTCCAGCAGATAGTTTGCCGTTTTCTCTTGTAAATCGAATCAGGAAATACCTCCGTCAATGCTTTTCTTCCCATACCGTATTACATTTCAAGGTTGCTAACTAATAGTTGCAATAATGCAAAATGCATTTGTTTTATATTATAACCTACTAATATCATGGCCAACAAGTTATATTAGATGTAATTATATATTCGTAGGCGAATTTGTGATTATAATTCCTAGGCGAGGGAAAAATCTGGGTAAAATTAAATTCCAGTAAACTACTTTTCATAACGTTATCACAGAAACGTCGTATATTCAAAAGGTACCAAACCGTTTACTAATAACAAGGCAAGGTTCTAACCTCAGTTTCCAACAACAACTGACGAGGTAGATATTTATTTCACGTCCAATGATAAGTACCCTGCATTACTGGTTAAGGTGTTTCAAATTAATTGAAATTCTACTTAAGTGATCCATTAGATATAAATATTTAAATCTATATATGTAATACGTATTAATTTGAACTAAACAGTTTTTAATAAAAGGACACAATATATATAGCTTTTGAAAATTATCTCAATTTTATATTTACATATTTGCCTGGTAAATAAATGTAAGGTATTATAAGGTTATAAGACTGGGGAAAATGGGTAATTTAGACTTTCCATATCGTTGGCTGACGGTAATATCACTATGATTTATGTGTCTTAAGGTTCGATTTAAATGTATTAATATTGAAACTATTATCTTTGATAAACATATGGCTTGATTTTGTTTACTTCTTTGTAGCTCATTTATTACGACCAGTTTATTACTAAGCTAGTTTTGGCTGGCGATCAATTTCATTTTTGGTGAAAACATTTTATCAGTTGTAAGAAACTCATGGCTTTTAACTTATGCTTGCAAATTCCTGATCACTTGAATAGAAATAAACTACAACGAAATCTCGTGTTTGTGTTTTAAAATGATAAAAGTACGTCACTGCATAAGAATACATATGGACAACTTAATTTTAAAAATCCAGCTGGTATATTTCCAACAGAAGTACAGATCTTAAGCGACTTATATACATAGAAGCAAGGAAAGAAAAGCTTCGCGATATATAGTTTTTAGATTGTTCAGTATTAAATTTAAAATAAACTAATCGCAGCACCTCGAAGGTACACCGAACAAAGAAACACGCTGTGAGGCTCATACAGAGGACCAGGCCCTGGACCTACAGTGAGTTATTTTAATTATTTATAACTCATAGTATCTGCTCTCAAAGTACGTAGCTTACATCCTATTTTTGTCGACAGTTAAAATAACTACAACAGTGCATTTTTAAAATATAAAAAATTATAACGTGATTAAAAGTAAACATAATATTAATTTATGTCAATTATTTAATTACTTTTATATCTTGTATTATAATTATTACTATAGAAAAATAAATCCTACAGGTACGTTTTCCGTAAAAGCAACGGTACTTTTTCTTTTAAATTTGCATTTGGACAAATTTAAACCCTTCTATACCCAAAACAAAAACTTATAATCAGCTTATTGTTTTCCAATAAAGATATTGAATAAGGTTAAAATCTTTAATCTGGTTTATACAATTAATAAAAACATATAAAACATGACTCACAGCCATTGTTTCGGTATTCTGTAGTTGTAAAAGTTAGTTCAAAATTGTGTGTATTACTAATATTAAAAACTCCTAACTAGTTTATGTTTAAATTCATACAATATAATAATTCATTGAGCTCTGAAAAGTTTCGCAAACAAACAATAATATAATTTTGTTTGGTACTCTCTCATAGAACGCTGAACAATACCAGTCAATTCACTGCCGTACTGGAATCCATTTCCATTGCAAATACTTAAAATTTTCACTTTAACTGAATGCTAATTTCCTTTTTATGAGAAGAACTTTTCATTATATAGCAGTATTAAGTATAACATATTATTGCAAAAGGTGCACTTGCATGTATAGTGGGTATACGCTGAAGAATTACCAGAATGTGCCAAGGAGACACCTTTGTCGTAGCTGAGTAATTCTGTCTCAGCTTATCAACTCCAGGGCTCGAGTTCTAGTGCTTGCATACATATAATAATAATCTTAACGTAGTCTGAAGTATAATCATTTAAAAAAACTTATTCTTTAGTATTCTAATTTTAATAATACTACCAGTAAAGCCTACAATCTCTGCAACATTTTACATTTGTTTAATTTTATCAAATAAATGTATTGCATATGACGGGCACAATATAAGTTTCATACTAAAGGGATTTTAGTTCAAAGCATCTGAGAGTGATAACAGTTTTCATTATTTATATTTATAAAGCCTAATCATGAGTTATATTCCTATAATCTTGTATTTTATTTTTCAAGAAACTGGTGATTAGATTTTCTAAAAATGTGTACTGATTCATTTGCCCCGAAAAATAAAAAAGAATTCCTTTAATGTATCAGGTAGCTGCAATACATTAATCCTTATGTACACATTTATTTCCCCCAGAGGGTTCACTTTTGGCTGGTTTAATCCTTCCAGTTGAACCCATACTGCGTACAGCATGAAAGGCGTGTCACTTAAATATGGGAAACATTATGGATGTCCAAGAGTGGCACATAATTAACTGCAAATGTAAAGATTCAGGGACGCAAGGGTAATTCGATATGTCTAGTCTATTGTTGGAGATGACTGTTTAAGGTCCTTTTCTTAAGAGTCAAAGTCTCTCCCCAGCAGATATAAGGGTGTGCCATTCCCTACCTGCATTGTTTGGAGAGCCTAGTTCAGAGCTGGCATGACATGACTTAAGATTATTGCCCTAAATCTTTCCTCAAGAACCTCAACAGGAGACAACCCCTTCCCTTAGCCTTACCCATCCAGTATATTCTGTCACTCCGAAAGCAGGGCAAAGGTACCTATTGGACTACGTGCAATTTTCTAAGCTTCTTATCCTAAGAGAACAAAATATTCATCTACTTACATCTGAAATGTGTATTTTACAATAACAATTCGATTCTAAATGTTTTCATTTCCTTATCCAGCTACTTCAAAAAAACTGTATGGTGTACATTATTCGTACTCAATTGATCCTATATTTTAAAGAAAACAGAAGAGAAACGGAATGACCTTGTTTGATATATGTTTTTAAATCCTTTCAATACTCTCAGTGTGCAAAAAGATTTAGTGTACACTTATTTTCAATACAGAATCCACATGTTTAAAGATCCTTTAATACGTATTTGAAGTGTAAAGATTACCAATAGAATTATTTAAATAAATTTGTCTGAGAGACATCTTAAGCAGGTTTTAAATATCGTGATGTCAAAGCAACACGTTATTATAGTAAAACCAACCATAGTGTTTGAGACAAGGACTTACAGATGAGTTACTTTAACTATTAAAAATACAAAAATTTTTCTCTATTCATCTTACTCAAATCAGGTTACATTCTAGTTTTGCTATTATTAATCACAGCTAAACAGGTAAACCGCTCCTATGTGATTATACGCGTATTTACGTTAACAATTAACAGGATTTTAATCTTTATTGAAACTTAGAGTTTATACACTTTTTTAGTATTAATATTATCTTGATCAACAAATAATGTTCTTGTGTTTTTTGGGCAAATAGAAAGAACATGTTACTTATCGTATGAAATTCCTCCAGTACTCCAGGTGTACAGAAAGAATCAGTTTACAATTATTCTCCTCAACTGCTCCAAATGTTTTAAAATTCATTCATACATATTTGATATAATGTGTAAGGATTACTATGAGAATTATTTACTTAAATGTGCATGAGAGACATCTTTCAGGCATTTTTTTAGTTGTGTAAATATTAAAAGTAAACTAAAGTTAGCGAAGTTTAGTTGACAGGATTAAAATGCATAACGTATTGCATTAATTTGTTTACAACTCTATCTTTTTGAAACACGGTAATGAACAGATTTGTGAATTTTAGTTTGTATCTTTTAAATTATTCAATTAGTTGCTGAGATAACCACAAGAGCTCTCTTCTACTTTACAAGAGATTTGACATGGCCCATTGAAATTATACAATTATAGAAGCAACTTCTTAGATTCTATTGTCGTCTTTAAATATTGTATTTCCTCATTTATTAAAAATAAATCTCAAGAAAGTTTAAAACACTATTTAAAAAAATAATGCCAGTTTCTAATTATTATAAAAGTTTTAAATAAAGTATCTCCTTTTGATATACAGCTTCTTCGGAGAACTAAACCTTGTTGACAGTGCATAAAAAACTTATTATAGTAAGACTAGTTATCGTTAGAAACCATTTATTAGTGACAGGAAGTGAGAGTTTTGTGTGAGTTTTGAAAAATCTATTCCGCTGATGTCAATAAAACACACACACACACACACACACACACACACACACACACACACACACACACACACATATATATATTATATATATATATATTATATATATATATATATTATATATATATATATATATAATATATATATATATATATATATTACTAATCACTGTGTTAAATAGAAGAAAACAAAAACTATTTTTTCACTTCTATATTTTGGGGGATTTAATACCCCCGTCTTCAGGAAGTTTTAAATAAAAAAAAACTATAACATGTAAACAAGAATTAATAAAACATAAATGTAAACACAGTGCATAAAATTTGATGAAGTCCAGCCGACGTGAAATTTTTCTAATTCAATCTTGTTGGAACAGTTGACTTTTATAAAGGGTGGAATACAACTTGTAATTTATGGCGAATTTTGAATTTTATAAAAATTATTTAAAAAGTTATCTTAAATTTAGGCCAAATGGATTTTTTGTCTTCAACATAATTTGATGAGCTTGCTCCATGTGCATCATTTTAATCTGTTGTAGTTTTCATCAGGGCATTGTGGTAGTTGGTGTATTCCTTTTAATTTAAAACACTCTTCAATTTTGTCTTTTTTGTGTTCTAGACAATGTCTTGCCAATAGTTTATCTTCATCCTTATGGAAAATGTCAAACCTATGCCCTGTCATAAGGATTCTCAAATGGTTCGATGTTTGGCCAATATATTGTTTGGAGCAAAACTTACAATTAATTTGGTATATTACATTTTTTGAATTACAGTCAATTTTGCCAATTATAGGATAGGTCATTCCGGTACTACTGCTATTGAATTCTCTTGAAGAACCCATAATTTTACATGTTCCACATCGTGATTTTTTACACGGATCACATTTAACAAGCTTGTTTTTCAAATTTGGAGGTCTTCTAAAAATTACTCTAGGTGCTTTGGAAATAAAAATGTTAAGTGTCAGGGGAACTTTGAAGAATATTAAATCCAATGTTTATAATAGAATTAATTTTGTGTAGACCAGGGAAGAATTGAGTAATAAATTTAGGTTCTTTTGAATAATCATATGAATTTTTTTGACATTTCAGTTTATTAATTTGATTTTTGAAAATTTTTTCGGGGTAATCGAAATCTTTGAAGGTTTTACTCAATTTTTCAATGTAGTTTAAGAAATCACATTGGCTGCTGCATAGTTTCTTTGCTCTTACTGACAAACTTTTTGGAATGGATTTTTTGACGTAAATTGGGTGACAGCTGGAGAAATGTAGGTAATTCATAGTGTTAGTCTCTTTTATGTGTAATTTAGTTTGGAGAAATCCAGATTCAATAAAAACATCTAAATCTAGAAACGTGACTTTAGATTTAGAATATATCCCTGAAAATTTTAAAGAAGAGAAATCTTGAAGATCATTAAGAAATTGTGTTAATGAATCGTCTCCATGATCCCAGATGAAAAAAATATCATCTATATAATGTAGCCATTTTAAAGGTATTAAGCGTTGTGTATCTAAAAATTCTTTTTCAAATAGGCCCATAAATAGACTTGCGTAAGATGGGGCCATTCTAGTTCCCATTACAGTACCAGAAGTTTGTATATAATTTTGGTTATTGAATTTAAAATTGTTCATAGTAAGTATCATTCGGATTAACGTGATAATAAATTGTGTTGTAGGTTTAGTATTATTTGGTCGTGATTTTAAAAAATATTCTGCTGCTTTTACTCCATCTTCATGTGGGATGTTAGTGTAAGGGAATTCACATCCACTGTTACTAAAATAGAGTCATCAGGTAATGGTTGGTTGATAGAGGAAATTTGATCGATGAAATGCAATGAATTTGTTACATATGATGGAAGAGATTTTACATGTGGTTGCAACTGATCATCAACAAAAGAGGATATCCTTTCAGTCGGTGACCCGTAACTGGATACAATGGGTCTCCCAGGGGGATTTTGGATACTCTTATGAATTTTGGGGAGTGTATAAAAAATGGGGATGCGAGGTTTTATTGGTGAAAGCAATGCTATATTTTTTGAAGATATATCTTGTTCTGGACCATTTTCCTCTGGAGGAGGTTCCCAACTTGATTTTGTTTTGAATTTTTCTAAACATGGAATAATATCAGAGCTTGATGTTTCTTGCTGTTTACTGAAGAATTATTTTATTCTTACATCTCTAGCAAATGCTAGAGCATCATTCAATAAATTAATTTGATTAAATTGAGGAGTTGGACAAAAAGTAAGACCCTTTGAAAGAACTTCCAGTTCTGCCTTTTTTGGAGCATAACTTGAAAGGTTTACAATTAAGTGAGATTTTTGTACATTCACTTGCTGCTCATCGTTGAGATTAGATGACTTAATTTGTGGTTGTTCGTAGTTAAAAGATTCCGATTCAGTTTGTGACATTTCATTATTTAAATCAAATTGTGACATATATTTCCATTTTGTTGGTATTTCATTTCCTAATTCCATGTTTTCTTTACAGATACGTAAAAGTTTACATTTGAGTTTTTCTGTTTTGTATGTCATAAAACTTTGTAGTTTTTTTATTATGTTATTTATATTGGTTTTAAATTCTTCACTATTGTAAAGTGACAATAATAAATCATAGATATTCTTTAATGAATTACCGTGTTCTTTAACTAATTTTTTATATGAAATAAGTACCATATTTGACAGGTCAAAGCTAGTTTTTACTGCAAAAATTTCAACATCTTCATGCATAGATGGTGGTAGTCCAGAGAAAGGAAATTTCGGACTTAATCCACGAGGTTTCAAACCAAAAGACAAAAGTATATATAATAATATATATTAATATAATAATATATAATATATATATATATATATATATATATATATATATATATATAACCAATTATTAAATCGATTTTTTTAAGTATGCGAGCGGAACAATAAATTTAAGAATAACATTTTTAATCATTTAAACATTATTGAACGGGTTATCCTGCTTTAGAAGGTTATTCTTTCAAATTTAATATTATGCTATATCAAGTTGTGGAGCTTTATTAAAAAAATTTACCTGAAGCTAACACGTAATTTTTCTACAAAATATATAGCTCTTTAGAAATACCATTTCGTACTGTAAAAGACAATCTCCACACAATGCCACTTAGAAATTTTGAAAGTTTACTAATACTCAAAAATCGACTGGGTGGTAATAAATATTGGTTTTTAGTGAAATTATTTCTGCAGCATCAGATGTAGTTGCCTAGAGTTGTAGCGTGAGCTTTGAGAAGTTGTCGTGAATGAGACAAGAAATTATACTTACTATTAAAAACTACTTTGAAATACGTTGTGATATTGAAAATTTATGTGTCCTACATATTTATAAATGAGGATTTTAAAAAATCCATCTTTTTCTATTCAGTCAAAAACAAAGTAGTTTTTCATTATTTGTACTTAGTAAGTACGTGGTAATTTTTAATAATTTATTTTCATATAATTAAGAAAATAATCGTAAGAATCTGTGTGATTGAGGTCAGAAATAACGAATAAATGGTAAAATGAGAAAGTATATATATATATATATATATATATATTATATATATATATATATATATATATAATTGCATAATTGCAGAAAATGTCTCTATAAGGGTTTTATACTAAAACTAGTCTTGAATGAATTTTTTAAATGCTATTATGTTTATCATAAAACAATTTTTAATCGTAATGTTTCCAACGGGACATAAACTTTACTACATTAAAAATCACATGCTAAGTTAGTTAGTACGATTGGTTTTAAGAGTAAATTTCACACAGTATGATATTTATATGAAATGTGTATCGCTATTCATACTGTTTTAGAGAATTCAATGATTTAATTCTAAAATGAATTACAGGCACATTTAATATGTCATCAGCACGAAGACAATATGGCAATCATAAATCTTTTAATCCTGAAACAAAATTTACATACTGCTAAATGTTTCCTGTTTCTACTCTTGTTTTAACAACAGGAAATATTCGGTAAATAATTAATACTGCCATTACACTTAGGGTTAGTATTTAAAGCGGAGTGCTTATATGATGTACAACTATGCCACAATCAATAATTGCATAATTAATGTGATCAAAATTAATGACGGACCCGCAATACATCATTGGGGTCTGTATAGAAAAACCCATGATGTCACTACTGCCTCCAGGGTTTTGAAGCAATTTCTATAAGAATGTCCGAATTATATTCACCGCCTCTATACTGAGTTATCAGTAGAAACATATCGTAGAAAATCATCATTCATAACATAATTATTAATAATTAATTGTTAACCGAAATCAATGTACATTCAATTTAGGTTTAACAACTATCAAGGATTCACCACTCCACTTATTAACTATTGGAGCTACAATAATGAGAAAAAAAATTATAGTTTATTATCCTCGAGGACCCTGGCACCAGACCGTAGGACCGACGGCCCGAGCGATGCGTCGTGTGGCAGATCTCGTGTGTTTCGCTCGTGAGGCCTGTAACTTCACGACGCGCTGCGAGTGGATGTCACCGGACCAGCCCTCCAGTCTCCGTATCGGGTCAGGAATTTTGGTGGATTCCGGCCCGGGAAAAGGGCGCCGTTGGCGCGGCCCTTCCCACCACCGTGTCCCGTTACCGCTCACGTGGACGGTATCGGCTCGGTGGGGGACGGTGTGTCCGTGTCGCGGCGACCCAGGATCAAGCGTCCAACACTCCCGCCGTGTGGCTGGCTGGGTGTCACACAGGGTGAGTCGGCCGTGACGGTCCGAAAATTGCCGCCGACAGAGACGGTGTTGTCGCGATTGTGGTGGCGGCGACACGTCCTCTCCCGAAATGTCTGCGGCTCCCGGGCACGGCGGTCGTAACTGGACCGTGACAGCCGTGTTTTTTACCGGGTGACCATGGCAAGCGTACACTGGCAACCCATGCTGCGAGTCAGCCATAGTGTGTGTCGTGACCGGTTGTGGCACCGGTTCGGCACAACAAAGGACCTCGGTCCAACCATTCAAGACCGCTACCGCGAGGTGCGGCGACTTGAAGATTACCCTGAACGGTGGATCACTTGGCTCGTGGGTCGATGAAAAACGCAGCTAAACGCGCGTTGACGTGTGTGAACTGCAGGACACATGAACATCGACAATTTGAACGCACATTGCGGCCTGTCTGAGGGTCGGCAGAACATGACCTGCGGTTCAACCAGCTTTGCGGCGGTGAGACTGTCGTAGAAGGCGGACTACGTACGATGGGTCTCGGCGGCCCTGCATCACGTGGATGCAGGCGAGTTACCTAGGTCCCGGGCCTTGTAGTCTAGCCGTGCTGTACACCTCAACGGTGACCGCGCGGACCCACGTGCGTCCCGCTCAGATGTCCGACTGTACGCTTTTTGGGAGCACTGTCACAAGACACCTCGCGTGTCTTCGGCAATCTCCTCAAATACCACTGCGGTGCACAGTACCTAGCTAGACGGGCGGCACTCAAAACACTCTGTTCTAGCCGCGAGTCGCGCAAAAGGCACGGCTCCGGTCCCGCCGTCCCCGAGGGGACCGGCGGTGAGTGACGCGGCTCGATCTCGCACGCCATATTCAACTGTGTTGACCGACTAAAAACAGTGAAATTAGTCAACTGCTCACACGTGTTCTGGCACCTCGGCGGATCGTTGTCGGCGCTCACGCAACCGGAGGGGCGTGTCCCTTTCGGGGCCGCGAGGCCCGCCACGGGTCGCTCTTTTCGGAGAGCGTGTCCGCGAGCGGGTGAACACGCAATTGTATAAATTTTCTCTGATTGCGACCTCAGATCAAGTGGGTCTACCCGCTGAATTTAAGCATATTATTAAGCAGTGGAAAAGAAACTAACAAGGATTCTCTCAGTAGCTGCGAGCGAACCGGGAACAGCCCAGCACCGAATCCCGGTGGCTGCGCCGGCCGGGAAATGTGGTGTTTGGGAGGGCCCAACTAACCCGGTGTTCGGCGGCCAGTCCAAGTCCATCTTGAATGGGGCCACTGCCCGTAGAGGGTGCCAGGCCCGTAGGACGGTCGCCGGCGTCGGGTGGGTCTCTCCTTAGAGTCGGGTTGCTTGAGAGTGCAGCCCTAAGCAGGTTGTAAACTCCATCTAAGGCTAAATATGACGACGAGACCGATAGAAAACAAGTACCGTGAGGGAAAGTTGAAAAGAAGAGAGAGTTCAAGAGTACGTGAAACCGTTCAGGGGTAAACCGAAAAGACTTTAAACACCGAAAGGGGAGATTCACGCTCTCTCGCATGTGTCGGCTCCCGCGGAGTCAGATGGCACCGTACGCCCGCACGGCGCAAGTCGTTGCGGGGTCGTTTCGGTGATCACTCGGCGCTCGCGGGGGTCATGTCGGAGGCGGTGGGCCGCACTTCTCCCTCAGTAGGACGTCGCGACCCGTTGGACGGCGGTCGACGGCCCCGGCGGTAACCCGGGACGCGGGAAAGCTTCTGCCGTACCGTGCTCCCGGACACCGGGTCGCCCGACCGTACGTCGGACGGTATGGAATGCAGGTGATGGACCACCACCGTTTATCGGGCGTCCGGGCCGGCCGCAAGCTTGAGCGCACCAGGATGACGGTACTTGTGCCCGGCTCTTCGGTGCGCCAAACTGTTGGCGGCCGCGTCCTCGGACGGGTCTTGTAACACCGGTCAGCGATGTCCGTTTAAGGTACTTATCCGACCCGTCTTGAAACACGGACCAAGGAGTCTAACATGTGCGCGAGTCATTTGGGTGCTTGAAACACCTAAAGGCGCAATGAAATTGAATGCCTGACTTGTCAGACCGAGGGAGGATGGCGCGCGGCCCGAGTGGCGGCGTCCCGCACTCCCGGGGCGTCTCGTTCTCATTACGAGGAGAGGCGCACCCAGAGCGTACACGTTGGGACCCGAAAGATGGTGAACTATGCCTGGCCAGGACGAAGTCAGGGGAAACCCTGATGGAGGTCCGTAGCGATTCTGACGTAAAAATCGATCGTCAGAGCTGGGTATAGGGGCGAAAGACTAATCGAACCATCTAGTAGCTGGTTCCCTCCGAAGTTTCCTTCAGGATAGCTGGTGCTCGGAGGACGAATCTCATGCGGTAAAGCGAATAATTAGAGGCCTTGGGGCCGAAACGACCTCAACCTATTCTCAAACTTTAAACTGGTGAGACCTCCGGCATGCTTGAATTCCGATTTCTTGATGCCGGAGCGTTCGGATCCAGAGTACCAAGTGGGCCAATTTTGGTATGCAGAACTGGCGCTGTGGGATGAACCAAACGCAGAGTCAAGGCGCCCGAACGACGCTCATGGGAAACCATGAAATGCGTTGGTTGCTTAAGACACCAGGACGGTGGCCGTGGAAGTCGGAATCCGCTAAGGAGTGTGTAACAACTCACCTGCCGAAGCAACTAGCCCTGAAAATGGATGGCGCTGTAGCGTCGTGCCTATACTCTGCCGTCAACGGCAAAGTGGGCGGTTCCCTCGCGGGGCCGTTACGCCTTGACGAGTAGGAGGGTCGCGGCGGTGTGCACTGAAGATTCAAGACGTTAGCCGGCCTGGAGCCGCCGTCGGCGCAGATCTTGGTGGTAGGGGACCTTGAGGACTGACGTGGACAAGGGTTTCTTGTGAACAGCTGTTGCACAAGAGTCAGTCGTCCCAAAGCCCTAGGAGAAATCCCATGTCGATGGGTAGCCGAGACACAAAAACCAGACTGGACTAAGTTCAGACGTTGGCTCAGAAGGCACCCACTGGGCGAAAGGGAATCCGGTTCCTATTCCGGCACCCGGTAGCGGAACCGTTCCAATGCGGGCCCTCATCGAGTGCTCGTCGGACTAACCCAAAGAGACCCAGAGACGCCGTCGGGAGATCCCGAGAGAGTTTTCTTTTCTCTATAAGCGTTCGAGTTCCCTGGAATCCTTTAGCAGGGAGATAGGGTTTGGAACGCGAAGAGCACCGCAGTTGCAGCGGTGTCCGGATCTTCCCCTCGGAACTTCTCGGAAAATCTGGGAGAGGGCTACGTGGAAAGTTCGCACCGGATCGTACCCATATCCGCAGCAGGTCTCCAAGGTTAAGAGCCTCTAGTCGATATAATAATGTAGGTAAGGGAAGTCGGCAAACTTGATCCGTAACTTCGGAACAAGGTTTGGCTCTGAGGATCGGGGTGTATCGGGCTTGGTCGGGAAGCGTAGACGTACCGGGAGCCGGGCCTGGGCGGTTCGATCGGCGGTTGCGGCGCGCGGTGTGGCGTGTGCGGTCTTCGAGCCGTCGCGTCCCCGTGCGTTCGCGCCGTCGTGATTCTCTGCTCGGTCCCGCGCCTTGGCCTTACGCGGATCTTCCTTGCTGTGAGGCGTTGGCTGTCTGGTCGCGTGCGGGTCCGTATCGGGTCAGTCCCTTCCGGGGGGCTCCGCTGCGGCCGGCGTGGACGGGCCTCCTGTCTCCGCGGGCGCCGTTCAACGATCAACTCAGAACTGGCACGGACCAGGGAAATCCGACTGTCTAATTAAAACAAAGCATTGCGATTTCCCCCACGGGTGTTGACGCAATATGATTTCTGCCCAGTGCTCTGAATGTCAAAGTGAAGAAATTCAAGCAAGCGCGGGTAATCGGCGGGAGTAACTATGACTCTCTCTATAACTGGCCATGGGAGGCAACCAAATGTCTTCTGTGCCAGTCGTGATTCACGCTTGCGAGGGACCTGACGGACCACCACAAGGGACATCACGGCGATCAACTGCTCAGGTTTCGCTGCACGGGGTGCCGGACGCTCTTCAAAACATGCCGGGGAGCGTCCGTGCATCTCCCAAAGTGCAAGGGGTCTCCCGTAGCCGTGGGAGTTCTTTGCCCCGACTGCGGGAGGGTGTTCCCCAACAAGCGAGGGCTGGGCGTCCATCGGAGCGCTCACCACCCTGAGCAGGTGAACGTCGAGCGCCTGAGGGAGGAGTACAGGCGTGCTGCGAGTGCATCCGCACCTATTCCACCTGCAAGGCCGCGGAGCTTTGGATGGACCGAGGACGAGGACCGGACCTTCATCCGCCGCTACCTGGAGTTCAGGACTACTGGGAGGGCCATGGGGTACTCCGCCTATGTGGCCCTGGAACTTCCGCGGAAGACGGAGCGGCAAGTCCGGGACCGCCTCGTGACACTCCGGGGCTACCGCTACCCATACGGCCTCTTGGACGCACCGGAGCCGCCTGCCCCCCATCCTCCATCACAGAGCCTGGCCTCGACCTCCAGGCGTGGACCATCGATACCCGGATCAGACATCGCCCCGGTGGGACATGACTCCCCCAGGGCACCTGGAATCGAGTTCACCCCGGACGGACATGACTCCTCCGGGGTACCTGGACAAGACCTACCCACCGGACGTGACTTTTCCCCAGAGGGACATGACTCCCCTGGGGAACCTTATGGCCAAGACCCTGTGGGCCATGACGCCCAGGGGTCCGCTGGCGAACCCGGAACCCGAGTGGGACCTAGTGGAGGAAGAACTGGTGGAGGAGCTCCAGGTGGCCATGGTTGCAACGCAACCATCGATGGCCAGGGTGAGGCGGCTGGCGAACCCCACAACCGGGCGTTTCTGAGAGAACCCGCCGTAAAGTGACGAGGTATGCCGAACTCAAGAGCTATACAAGAAAAACCCATCGTGCCTAGCAGATTTGGTTCTCAAGAATGAACTTGGGGACCTGCTGGCCGATGGGCCTCCTGCAATGCCACCAAAGCGGGAAACCCTCGGGCTTTACCGGGGGATGTAGGGAGCGCCGGTCGACTGCACCCTGAGCCAACGGGGCGTTGACCTCCAGGAGGACGAGCTTGTTGAGTCCTTCTCTGGGGACGAGGTAAGGAGGCGCGTCGGGAGAATCAAGGCCGGGGTGCCCCCGGCCTAGATTGAGTAACGAAGAGGGCCATTACCGGTTATGATGGCTCGGCCGGGACCTTCTCCGTTCTCTTTAACATCTGTCTCTTCCGGGGCGCCTTCACCTCGTCTTCGCTCAGGAATCGAACCACCCTGATTCCGAAACCCGGGAATCACCTTGCTCGTCCAGAGAACTGGAGGCCAATAACAATTGCCCCTTTACTGGACAGGATTTATAGCGCCGGCATTGAGGCCCGGCTGACGGCCCGGGTAAGTCTCTCGGACCGTCAGCGGGGCTTCAGACCAGGGAACGGGTGCCTCGTCAACTGTACAATCTTGGACGAGGTCATCCGCCTGGGAAAACGTACGGAGCTAGTCGGGGTGCAGCTGGACGTTTCTAAGGCCTTCGACACCGTGTCACATCAGGCCATTTTCACGGTGTTAGAGGCCCAGGGCGTTCCGGCTTGTATCCAGCAGACCATCCGCTGGATGTACTCCAGCTGCTCCACAGAGCTAAGTCAAGTCGAGGGGGTTGTCAGCATCAGGAGGGGTGTCAAGCAGTAGGACCCTCTGTCTCTCCTGCTCTTCAACCTTGGTGCTGCACCACCTCCTTCATAAATTGCAGGACGGTGGGCGAGGCTTCGCTGTGGGCGACTAGCGGCTCGCCGCGATGGCCAACGCCGATGACGTGTTCGCCGGGTCGGCGGCTGAGATGGGGGATCTCCTGGGGGAAACGTCGGAGTACCTCAGCTCGGTAGGCATGGGGCTGTCGGCGGGAAAGTGCTGCGGATTCCATCTGAGCAGATCGGCGTGGGTCGCCCTGGACACCATCTTAACAGTCCAGGGCGCGTCGATCATATTACTTACCTCGGGCTGGATTTTTCGCTCAAGCACGGGTTTTCCAACCGGCAGCACCTTGATGTCCTCGTCGACTCGGCGAGCAGGGTACGACGCCTGGCCCTTAAACCCCATCAGAAGGTGAACCTTCTGATGGCATACGTAGTGCCGGCGTTTGCCCATCGCCTCACTATAGACCCTCATCGACAAACGACCTTCTGCCCGTACACACTCGTCTGCGCGCAGAAGTCAAAAAAATCCTGCACCTCCACCCCACCACCACTAATGGCATCCTCTACACGAGGAAGAGGGACGGGGGTCTCGGGGTCCCTCACCTCGTGCAGCAGGTCAAGATCTGCGCCCTCAGGGCCGGCCTGCAGCTGGTGGAGTCGGAGGACTCCCTGCTGCTAGAACTGAGCAGGGAGCCAGGATGGGCGGGTCGCTTGGAGGCGTTGGCAACGCAGTTAGGCCTACGGTACCCTGCGACACCAAGGGACATCGACAGTCGCAAGAGACGACTGAAGGAAGAGGCTAGGCTAGCATGGCAGGCTCAAGTCTCACAGGGCGTCGGTGTACTGGATTTTAAAGATAACCCAGTGGGCAATTTTTGGCTACTGAACCAGGCAGCATTAAAACCTGGCCAGTTCATCGATGCCCTAAAGTTCCGTACTAACACCTACGGAACTAGGGTAGCCATCAACCGAGGGGCTCGTACTGGCGTGACCGACTGTCGGCGATGTCACTCTAAACCCTAGAGGATTGGACACGTCGTCATCGGGGAGTGCATCGCCGGCAAGAGAGCCCGCATAGAGCGCCACAACTGGGTGGTTGCCCGCGTGGAGGACCGCCTTAAGGAGCGGGGAGCCATCGTCGGCCGGGAGCAGTCGTTCCGTACACCATCTGGGGACATGCGCAAACCCGACATCGTCACTAAAATCGGCGATGTCGCGCTTGTCGTGGATGTAACTGTCCCGTTTTAGAACGGCTGCTCTCTTGCTGAGGCCGCGATGGCGAAGGCGGTCAAATACGCGGACATCCTCCCGGTTGTCCAACAACAACTCCAGGCTACTCGAGGAGAAGTTATCCTGGTAGTCCTGGGGGCGCGCGGGGCCCTCAAAAGGGCGACGGTCACTGCCCTGAAGAGCCTGGGGATGGCTGACAAGAAATTCCTATCACACTTGAGTCTTGCCATGCTACGGACCTCCATTGATATAGGTCGAGCCCACCTTGATTTCAAGGACCGGGACCGCGGGCCAAGGCTGGCTCAGCCGCCAGACCCGCCATGAGGAGGGACGGAAGGAGTAGGCCGGGGGAAGTTCAAAAATTTTGGGGGGGTAAAGATTAGATAGAAATAGAAAAATGGAAAAAGGGAGGCTGAAGAGAAATGAAAGATAGAGAAATAGAGTAGGAGAAAGAAGATAGGAAAGAAAGAAACTTAGATGGAAAATAATAAGGAGAAACGAAAGAAGGAAGGTGGAAGATAGAAGAAGAAATAGATAAAGAGCCCACCCGTGTCGGGGAATACTGTAAAACAGCCAAGAAAAAAAATAGCCAAATGCCTCGTCATCTAATTAGTGACGCACATGAATGGATTAACGAGATTCCCTCTGTCCCTATATACTATCTAGCGAAACCACTGCCAAGGGAACGGGCTTGGAAAAATCTGCGGGGAAAGAAGACCCTGTTGAGCTTGACTCTAGTCTGGCACTGTAAGGAGACATGAGAGGTGGAGCATAAGTGGGAGATCGGGGCAACCCGTCTCGCCGGTGAAATATCACTGCTTTCATCGTTTCTTTACTTACTCGGTTGGGCGGAGGGCGTCCGTCGCTTGATTTGGGACGGCGGTACGGTCTTCTCGGGCCAAGCGTTCAAGGGTTGCCAGCGCCGGCGTCGGTGAGTCGCGTAACCGGTTCCTTCGGGTTCCGTCCGCGGCCCGGCGTCGTCTGCGGCGCGCGCCGACACCGACCGGCAAACACTCCCTAGCGTGATCCGATCCGAGGACACTGCCAGGCGGGGAGTTTGACTGGGGCGGTACATCTGCCAAAGAATAACGCAGGTGTCCTAAGGCCAGCTCAGCGAGGACAGAAACCTCGCGTAGAGCAAAAGGGAAAATGCTGGCTTGATCCCAATGTTCAGTACGCATAGGGACTGCGAAAGCACGGCCTATCGATCCTTTTGGCTTGAAGAGTTTTCAGCAAGAGGTGTCAGAAAAGTTACCACAGGGATAACTGGCTTGTGGCGGCCAAGCGTTCATAGCGACGTCGCTTTTGATCCTTCGATGTCGGCTCTTCCTATCATTGCGAAGCAGAATTCGCCAAGTTAACGTGAGTACTAACTACTAGGAGATAATTTCGACAAAGTCCAAATTATCCAGTTACGGGAATTTTCTGGATTTAGAAATATTTCCGGAGGTTCATATCGGTTTGCTTCGGAGGTAAAAAAAGGTATAATTATTAGTTTTAGAAGAAAGTTGTCGGATGATAAAATAAAATAGACCGTGTTACCTACATCAGACAGTAGGAATATGATTTTTAAGATTTATATTTAAAAAGTTATGGGACTCCAAAAATTTCCCGACTTTTTTCTAAGTCCAAACTTTCTTTGGAGGCCCGTATCTCGGTAAATAAATTTTTTTCGAGAAATCACCAAGAGCTTTTTTATTCTTTAAACATTGCAATACACATTAATCCGAGGTTATTTTATAAAAATAAAAAAAAAATTAACCGATATGCACCTGGGGGTTTTGCGAGATGTTCCACAGGAACGTCTCATGGAAAATCCAGTACTCTTATAGGGAGGTGGTGGTGTCCTGAGAGTGAAAAATAAAAAGTAGCCAAAACCCTCCCAAAGTACAGTAGGGGCCTGTACAACATATTTGAAATGGTTTTTAGCCATTTTTATCGAATTTTTGGCTTTTTACTGGTTTTTATTAAGATTTGAATTAGCCGACCCGAGAATCAGTCTGGGCGGCGGGCAGCCGCTTCTGGCGGCCGCTACCGATCTCGGGGCTTGTCCTCGACCCACAGCATTGCCGCGAGCCCGCCGACGGTCCTCCGTGACCGCCGGTACGCAGCTCACACGCGGCGCAAACTCCCGGGCGGCTCGAGTAGCTCGATTGCGGCGGCCTTACGGTCCCACCAGCGACTTTCTCGGGCCGTGCCGACTCTCTTATGGTAAACACTTCGCCTCACGGGGCGTAAGCAAAACGAACTGCGTGTTCTAGCCAAGAAATCGTCGCAGACCGGAGACCCTGAAGTGAGTTTAAATGAAGCTCAATAAAATGATTTTCGGACCGGTGTTCGCACCGAGTATCGACATAATCATCATCCCGAGTCGCCCGGGAAGTGGCGAGCGCGTCGTGGCGCGTAGGTCCGTGACGGGGCCTCGTTTCGGCGTGGTTTAAACCTCGTGGCGTTCTTCCTACGGCGCGGCGCGTTAGCGCGGCTGACC